>NC_142795.1:31248228-31445728 GCF_049724085.1 Artemia sp. Qi Xiang Cuo
TGAACAAATACGCGATTGTATTTTGCCTAAGTTGGTCTATATCTTCTTCATTTTCAAGTCTTTACAATATAATTATAAACTATTATGTTTATTTGTTGTAGTTATTGTTTTTTTTTCAAATTATAACATTTATTTTGTAATTGTTCTCAATCATGATTCGGTGTTTTTTTTAGTCTCTCTGCAAACAAAAAAGAAATCATTTATCTTAAAATCTATATTTTAAAGTCAATCTTGTAAAAATTTAAGAGCACAGATACCCCGACATATATAAAAATCCTTTATTTTTCTCCACAAACAGGAACTAATTTCTTATTTCAGGATTATAAAATATATTTAAGAATTTAGAGAAATCCTTACATTGTGCATAAATAAATAACTATTTAAAAGAATAGCCAACATAACTGAACAGCCACGCTTAATATACAATGATGGAACGATATGACTTACTTGAATTTGACTTAGGGCTCCTGCCGCATTGGGGGCGGCGTAGAGAGCGTCACAACTCTGCTCCTCCAGGCTGACCGGTTTGGTGCTAAGATTGGGGCCTCGTCGACAGCAATGTTGGCCATCTCCAGGAATTTATTGAGATTATCCTTCCACCTGGTCCAGGGTATGCCTCTCGATCGGGACCAGCCATGAGCTTTTGGGTCAAAATCCTAAATTATTCTGGCTGGGGTTGTCGTTGGCATACGTAGGATGTGCCCAAACCCCCTGATAGTGCACTGTGCTATCTGGATGGAGAACAGCCCTTGGGGGGGGGAGCGTAAGTAACCTTGCGTTGCTCACAAAATCGTCCCACCGAAATCCTTAAATCCGACCGAGCTGTTTCGTCTGGCCGACGTCTATCATATTGAGGGTTGTCAACTTTAGGGGTCGTATTTCTGCTGCATAGAAAAGGATCGAGCTTACGGATGTGTTATAAATTCACATCTTCGTGCACCTAGATATGTCGGCGTTCTCCAGAGAGCGCCGAGCCTTCCGGTGATAGACGAGGCTTTTGACATTCGACCTCGTACCTCCTCATCTATGGAGCTATCACTGGACAGCACGGAGCCAAGATAAGTCAAGTTTCTTGCTACCTCAACAGGAGCTCCGTAGACATGTTCTCGGGGGGCGGAACAGGGCCTGGGGGCTGAATTGGCATTATTTTAGTTTTTAGCCAGTTGATTTTCAGCCCCACTTTTGCTGCCTCCTCCTGTAGGACTTCCAGCGCGTCAGTTAATTGGTCAGTTGAGTCGGCAACGAGAGCAAGATCATTTGCGAGGTTGGCATCCGTAAGAACCCGATCTCCAAACTGCAGACCAAAGAATAGGCGATTTGTAGTTTGTGTCATAACATAGTCTATAAGGCAGTTGAAAAGTTCCTTGGCGGTGGCACACCCCTGGTGGACACCGGTTTTGATACCGAATGTCGTGCTCCGTTTGCTCTTGACTTGAATGCAGCTCTTCGTCTCTTTGTAGAGCTTCTCAAACAGCTTGCAGTATTTGTCAGGCATCCCAGTAGAGCAAATAGCTTTCCAGGCACTAAAAGAAGCGTTATTCCTCTGTAGTTAGAATATATTCTTTTGCTTCCCCTTTTCTTCCAGAGGGGCAGGATTATGCCCGCTCACCAGTCCTTCGGAATACATTCAGTGTAGAACACAACAGAGAACAGAATCTAGAGCCAAAGTAGCATAGCCAGACCGGCATACTTCAAGAGCTCAGCGGATATCCTGCATATGCCTGCCGCTTTGTTGCTCTTCAAGCGTTTTGCTGCTGAGTGGATTTCTTCAGGCGCGAAAGGAGTTTCTGAGTCATTTGTCAACAGTTCCTGAGTGTTGGCGGCTAGGATGGTGAGTTCCTGGTCTGTCTGCGCTACAGCTTTGGCATTCTTTTTTAGATCCTCCGAGTATTATCCACATTTGGAGTTGCAAATCCGATAGTAGTTAATACCTAAGCATTGAAAAAACACGGAACCAGATGTACGCGATTGTGCTTCGATTTAGTTGGTCTATTAATGAACAAATACGCGATTGTATTTTGACTAAGTTGGTCGATTAATGTAGGTCTTCTTCATGTTCAAGTCTGTACAATACAGTTATAAGCTACTATGTTTATTTGTTGTAGTTATTTTGTTTTTATCGTTTCAAATTATAACATTTATATTGTAATTGTTCTCAATCAAGATTCAGTTTTTTTTTTTAATGTCTCTGCAAACAAAGAAGAAATCATTCATCTTAAAATTTTTATTTTAAAGTCAATTTCTGGACTTGTGTCTCTTGGGAGCTGAACCCTCCAAATACAGAGACAGAGGATTAAAATACAAATACTCACAGGTACAACCATAGGCTCTGAAGACTCTCTAGGAAATGTGCTAGTTAAGGAGCACTTCTCAAGATGGTCTCCACCTAGCTCGATGTGAATCCAGACACGGAGATCACCAGCTTTCCTATTGGGAAAAACATAATAAGTGTTGTAAATAAGTATAATAAGGTAGAATAGAAACATTCAACGATTACTTTTCTTTCGAGCAACTGATAAAGTTAGTCCACTAAGGCTGACAAGGAATCATACTTGAAAAGTTACTTTCAAGAAGTCGAAAGTCAAAACACGGCATGATTCTTCAGAATGGTCTCTTACTTGTTTGCTTGAATTCCGTAAAAATGAGTATGTACACAATGCAAAAATTTCCACCATATCTGCTACTATAAAGCTGCTTGCTACGCGGAGGGAGGTATGTCTATCATTTAAGTATATACGTGATTAAAAACACTTGGAGACGGACTTATTCACTTTTTACTTCCACATCTTCAATTATACCACAAGACTGGGGGAGGGAGCTATGACCCGTAGTCTCACCAGTTGCAAGAAAGTCTGGAAACATAGTTTAAGTATAGTATATAGAAGTCATGAATTGAACGAGGGTGAAAGAGGATAATATTTTTATTTGCTGGAGAATGCTAAACCTGAGGTGGATTCTCCCCAAACTACGTCCAGTACAAATTTTGTCACTGACTGCTGATAGCGCACTTTTTGAAATATTGAACCCTCTGGTACCAGACAGCCTAATGCACACTGACTGACTTATATCCCATCCGGCCTTTGTGGCTGTATTGGGGCTTCTTCTCTTCTCACTAGTCGTTGAATATGGCGACGGTATTTGGTTCTATCTGGTGCGAGACGCAGGGGTTGGGGGAGGTCCTGGCCATTGAAGTTGTCGTACCATCTCTTACGAGGTCGGCCACGAGGTCGTGTGCCATTTACCCATCCTTCAAACATGATTCTGGGGATTTGATTTCATGACATTCGTTGGATATGACAAGGCCAGTGGAGTTGCTTACTTCTAATTCGTTCCATAATAGTGTATGAGCAGTGGAGTAGTTAACGGAGGTCTTCACTGGATACTCGGTCGATGTAGGTGATCCCTGCTATACGACGGAGACATTGTATTTCCAATGCGGAGATTCAGCTTTTCGTCATCAGCTTTAACTGACCATGTTTCACTTGCATACATAGCAGTGGGGATTATGAGAGAGTTAAAGAGTCGGACATTCAATCCAAATTGATGATAGGCTCTTGAAGCTGCTGGTTGCAAGCCCCAGTCTACACCTAATCAATTTTGAGCAATCGTTGTTAGAGGTTAAAAGACTGCCAATGTAAACAAAAGATTCTGCATTTTCAATTGGCTCTCCTTTTATGGTCAGCTGTATGGCTCTGGGTGCAGTGTCTCTGGATACCCGCATGACTTTCATTTTTGTTGTGTTGACAACCATCCCAAAGGCTTCGGTTGCTGACACTATCTCGTTTGTGTCTGTTTGGAGGAGATGTTCATGGCTGTTAATTTTCACGATGTGGTCTGTGTACGCTAATTTGTCGACAAAGTTCCCTCCAATGGATGCACTGTCTTTGTTTTTAGCAATTGACAAAGCTGCGATTGGAAATAGATTAACTAGATGAAGGGATATGAGGTAACCCTGAAGAACATTGGCTGGCGTTTGAATCTCTTCTGTCACTCCCTCAGGCATCTAAGCCTGGCTAGAGAAGCTCAAATACATATCTTTGATCAGCGTTACCGTGTTTTTGGGGACTCCATAATGCAGAAGTATGTGCCAAAGCCCGTTGCACCATATTAAATCGAAGGCCTGTTTAAAGTCAATAAAAAGTAAGAGCAGTTCTTTCGCGATTTCTATTTTTTTTTCTTCATCAGCTGCCGGGTGGAAAATACATGATCAAGGAGGCACACTTGTGCCTCTTTAAAGAGGCGACCAACCACAATGTTAAGCGATTTCCGGTCCTAGCGATCGCAGAGAGACGACGGTGATCATATTTTATAGCCTAAGCTCAAACTAAGAAACATGCAAAATTTCACGCCCTCCGACTTTATCTTAATGGGGGAAAGTGGGCCGGAACTTTCGACCCTCCCACCACAGCCCCCCTTTAACGTTGTCTGAAATTGAGTGGATAAGCTTTCCTAGGGCCTGGGAGCTTATCCTCAAAATTTCAGCTCAATCCGATCACTCCTACCCTGTTTTCCAAAAACCAAATATAGCCACTTAATGTTCAGCAAATTATTTTTTTTATCAGCCACGCCTACAGGCCGCAGGTGGCAATGGATCCGGGTGAATGAGGACTCATTCGAACCGGAATTCGATCTGTTTGGGCCTTTTGATATTTTCAGACCGAAAAAATTATCCCCCGAATTTACATTTACGAAAAACCTCGTTTTCCTATAGGAGCCTATGCTAATTTTTGAAATTCCTAAAAGCATAGTATTTCATTATTAAATTAGATCAAAACAGTCCTCTTAACCTGACAAAACCGACTGCAAGCGTCTACCAGTTCGTCTGTGCCCCACTTAAGTAGCTCTGACTGCATGCCATCTGGGCCAGGAGCTTTATTTGTTTCAGGGATTGTATAGCTGCAACTACCTCTTCTCGTAATTGTGGTGGACTTAGATCTATTGGGTACTCCGGTAGTTGAAAAGACAGTAAGGTAGAGGGGTCAGGGGTTATTGTGGGGTTCAGTTTCTGTCAAAGGTATTCCTTCCAGCGTTCCCGCCTCTCCTCAGAATCTGTGATAAGTTGTCCATGTTTATCTAACAGGCTTGTTGCTGTCGCAGGTTTTTTCTTCGACAGCTCCCGTACTTTTTTGTACCTGTAGTGGCTGTTATTTTCTTTTAAGGCGTCTTCGCATTCATGGCGCTTGTCGTTGACGAATTCGCTCAGAGCCTGCCGTGTTTTTTTCTCTGCTAGACGTTTTAACCTCTTGTTTTCATCCTGGCTTTGTCGGTCTTGTTTGTTGGCGAGAATACGTTTTCCAGCAGAGATATTGATGATTTCGGGTGTGATCCGTGGTTTGTCAGAGCGGGACTGTACTCATAAGATTTCATTAGCCGTTTCTCTGATGATTGAGGCGCTTTCATCAACCCGACGGTCGACTTCCTCAGTGGTTGGGACTCCCAAGAGTTGGATGCTTGACAGCTTATTCTAAGGAGCAGTTTTATATTTGTTTCTTGTTTTGATGTTTTTTAGGAGATTGACGCGGTATTTTGGGTAGCTTTTCTTGGGTGGTTGGGATTTTCGGAGGCACATACGGAGTTCTGACACGACTAGAATATGTTCTGAGTCAAAATCACCACTGGCCAAAGATACTGTATTTAGCACTGACGACTTCCAACACTTGCGGACCAGTATGAGATCAATCATATTTGAGGTTAAAGGTTTTAAATTTATACACTTCAAAATACAAGATAGGGACAAGACCCTATCGGTACTTGCTGAGCTAACTTTTGACAAAACTACTACTACTACTACTAACAACTCATCGCAGCACCAAGCCGCCTGAGGTCAACACAGCTGCGCACGCTCCTCCTCCATCCCAATCTATTCAAATCCTTCCTTTTTACACCCACCCACGAAGTTCCCATTTCCTTTAAATCTTTCTTTATGACGTCCTCCCACCCCAGACGAGGACGACCTTCTTTCCGTTTAGCCCTAGATGGTTGGCCTAAAAAAACAATCTTCGGCAATCTGTCATCCTTCATCCGCACAACGTGCCCTACCCATCTCAACCTTTCTTACACCATAGACTTGGGAAGTAGGATTGAACCACATATTTCATGTAGGCTGCTATTTTACATACAGTTAGTCAGCCAGGTACCAAGAATAAACTTTCGCCAATCTCTCTTGGAACCATCGAGCATATCTTCATCCATTCCTCAGAGAGTCCATCAGAGCCGTATTTGACTACTTTCATCACTGTAGCTTCACTGTCGATGATTTCGGGTGTGGTCCATGGTTTATCAGAGCGGGACTGTACTCCTAAGATTGCATTAGCCGTTTCTCTGATGATTTAGGTGCTTTCATCAACCAGACGGTCGACTTCCTCAGTAGTTGGGACCCCCGTGAGCTGGGTGCTTGGCAGCTTATTCTAGAGAGCAGTTTTATATTTGTTTCTTGTTTCGATGTTTTTTAGGAGATCGACACGGTATTTTGGGTAGCTTTTCTTGGGTGGTTGGGGTTTTCGGAGGTACATATGGATTTCTGACATGACTAGAATATGTTCTGAGTCAAAATCACCACTGGCCAAAGATACTGTATTTAGCAATGACGACTTCCAACACTTGCGGACCAGTATGAGATCAATCATATTTGAGGTTAAAGGTTTTAAATTTATACACTTCAAAATACAAGATAGGGACAAGACCCTATCGGTACTTGCTGAGCTAACTTTTGACAAAACTACTACTACTACTACTACTACTAACAACTCACCGCAGCACCAAGCCGCCTAAGATCAACAAAGCTGCGCACGCTCATCCTCCATCCCAATCCATTTAAATCCTTCCTTTTTATACCCGCCCACGAGGTTCCCATTTCCTTTAAATCTTTCTTTATGACGTCCTCCCACCCCAGACGAGGACAACCTTCTTTCCGTTTAGCCCTAGATGGTTGGCCGAAAAAAACAATCTTCGGCAATCTGTCATCCTTCATCCGCACAACGTGCCCTACCCACCTCAAACATTCTTTCATTATAGCCCTACAGAGCGGTAATGAACCACATTTTTCGTACAGCCTATTGTTTGAAATACGGTTAGTCAGCCGGGTACCCAGAACAATCCTTCAGCAATTTCTCTGGAAAACATCTAGGAAATCTTCATCCGCTTTTCGGAGCGCCCATGCTTTAGAGCCATATTTGACCACTGTCATCACTGTAGCTTCTAATATTCTAATCTTGGTTTGCAGACTGATCTTCCTATTCTTCCAGACTTTTTTTAACTGTGAAAAAACACCCTGAGCCTTGGCTATTCTATATTTAACATCTTCACTGCTCCCATCATCTTTACTAATGATACTACCAATGTAAGTGAAGCTGCCCACCTGATCAATCTTTTCACTACCCAACGTCACCTTTTCATCTTCACTTATTCCTAGCCTCAGTGACTTGGTCTTCTTAACATTAATTTTCGAACCAATTCTAGCACCCTGAAAGTGCAAAACCTCTAAAACTTCATTCATTTTGTTCACACTTTCATCTAGGATGCATTAATCATCAGCATAATCCAAGTCCAGGAGACTTTTTCCTCCCCATTTGATTCCGTGGTCTCCCATTGCCTTTCCTTTGCTCCTTAAAACAAAGTCCATCAAAACAATCGATACAAAGGGGGATAGAACACAACAATAGCGACGAAGACCACACTGCCTTTCCATAACAAACAACAAAAGCACGAAGGAAAACAGGGAAATCTTTTTGAAAGACAGTGGAGATAATTTGAATGAATATTTCGGCCCTATGTCCAAGGGCAGTTCTCAGCAAGACAAAAATATATGAGATAAAGAAGACTCACAACAACATGCGACCAATAAAACAAAAAATTAAAAAACTTTCAAAACAGTCCTAGCATCCTTACTTCAGCTAAGTTCAACCAGGACTGATAAAAAGTAAGGTAAAACAAGGCGATTCAATGAGAAGAAAGAAAAATAATTTAAAAACACGTTCTTATTGCTAATCCAGATTTTTTGGCAGCTAACCTCAAAGGTCTTTTTGTGACTGGTTCTCTGTTAATATCTATCGGTTTTTTAAAATAATTTGTAAGATCATTTTAATTAAATTTGTGTATAGAGCATTTAGTGTATATTCCCCCAAGTCCCTATTTAAGGAGATATTATTATTAATCTTAATTCTGATTTCAATTGATTCTCGGACTACCTGCTTTATGCCTAGGTCATTGCTAATAAGGGCAGATTCATCAAAAAGTATATTGTGGCTAGGATTTTCAAAAATATGGCTGCCTAATGCAGAATCAGATGAAACAACGTAAATACTAGAATTTAGAGCTCTGACTATATCATCTTTATGCTGTTGTATGCGCTTTTCTAAATTCTGGTCTGTTCTACCTACATAATATTTGCCACAATCGCATGGTATTTGATAGACCCCTCTTTGGCGAGTAACTGGGGTTTTATCTTAACCAGAATTTAGAAAATTTATGATTCTAAAATTATTTGTGAATACTACATACAGATTATTTTTTGTGCAAACTTTTTTGAGATTTGTAGGAATTTTTGGGATATAGGGGAGGTAAATTATGTTTAAGGGCTTGTCAGAAATATCACATGGTAAACTATCATTAATTTTACGGGAATGTCTCTTAAGTCTACAATTAATTACACTGTTAATAAATAAAATAGGATACCAATTTCCAAAAGGTATGTCCCTGATAAAGTTTAGTTCTGCTATGATGTGGGAATCAGGACAAATGTTTAGGGCACGATCGACTAGAGAAATTACGACAGATCTTTTAACTTGTGGGGGGTGGTTTGACTTAAAATGCAAATATCTATTATTTTGTGTTGGTTTTCTATAAATAGTAAAATTGAGTTTATCGAAACTACGAATAACTAACACATCTAGGAATGGGATTTTATTTGCGATTTCGATTTCTAAAGTAAACTGTAAATTTCTATCGTATATATTAAGGTGATCTAAAAAACCCTTAAGTTCACTTCCCCCATAGTTCCAGAGTGAAATTACATCATCCATGTAACGTCCCCAAAAGACATGTTTTAAAAAATACGAATCTAATGCCCAATTTTCAATATATTACGCATAAATATTCGCCAGTAACCCGGAGAAGGCGTGCCAATTGCTAAGCCACTAACTTACGGGCAAAGAGAATTAAATAATTAGAAATGCATTGAATACTTATTACAGAGTTTAACTATGGTCATTAAGACTTCATAGTCTATTCCTACTGCTGAAGCTTCTATTAATCTATTAAAGGATTAATTCTATTAATCCTTGGACATAGGGCCGAAATATTCATTCAAATTATCTCCACTGTCTTGCAAAAAGATTTCCCTATTGTTCTTCGTACTTTTGTTGTTTGTAATAGAACACAACCCTGCTTAACTCCTGATTTAATACAAAACCAACTGCTAACCTCATTTCCTACCTTAACCGCAGCAGTGTTATTCTCGTACATAGCACTAATCCCTTTAATGTATTTGTCTGGTATACCAAACAAGGATAAAACCTTTACTAAAGCTCTTCTATCAACAGAATCGAAAGCTTGCTCATAATCTATAAAACTGAGGACCAAAGGTGTTTGACAACTCAGGCACTTCTCAATTATTAGCCTAATTGTGAAAGTTTGGTCGACACATCCTCTACCTGTTCTAAAACTACAATGCTCTTCTCTTAAAACTTTGTCGATGGCATCTCTAAGTCTAAAAAGTATCATATTACTAAGCAATTTGCTACCTACAGAGACCAGACTAATGCCTCGACAATTACCACACTCACTCTCATCACCTTTCTTATACAGTTGATCAATTAAGGTTTTCCTAAAATCGTTAGGTACTTCCTCTTTTTCAAAATCACATTCATAATGTTATTTCTTACCTTCAGAGCCACTATATTTTATAAACTTATTTACCACACAATCAGCACCTGGAGCCTTATTAATTTTTTATTCTTTTAGTACTGTTGCTAATTCCTCCTCACAAAACAAATCTTCCTTCACATCCAAGGTATCACAAACTTTTTCATTTTCCTCTATATTTTTCCCTGCCACTCTATCTCGGTTAAGCAAATTCTCAAAACGTTCGGCCCATCTCTCTTTGGTTTTTTCCTTATCGCTAATTGCGACCCCATTCCTATCTTTAACTGGGCCAAGTCCGCATTGACTACTCCCTCTCAATTTGTTAACATGCCAGTACAATATTTTACTGTTATGCCGTCTAGCTGCATCTTCCAGATCTTTGACTTTTATCCATGGCCTCCACTTCACACCTCTTTAGTTCATATTTCAATGCTTTCTCTAATTTCTTTACATTTCTTTTGTTTTCATACGATCTTTCACACAGATAATTCTTGTACAAGTCCTTTCTCCTTTCTATTAAACATAAAGGTTTTTCAATGATATTCTTAGCTTCAGTTCTAGCTTTCTTCCCTAAGACACCTTCAGCAACTTCACAAATTATTTTTCTAAAATTATTCCAACCATCTTCCGCATTATCAAATTTTAAACTCTCAAATTTAGTATTCATCTGATCCTGGAAAGTTTCTCTCAAATTCTCATCCTGGAGTCTACCAACATCATAACTTCCCGGGAGGTAGTTACCCTTCCGATATTTTAGCTTTAAATTAACCCTTGACACTATTAGACGGTGATCTTTACTTTTAACTTCAAGAGTGGAACTTCTGCATGCCCCAAGATCCCGTATATATCCTGTCTGTCTTTGGTTCATAGTCGCAATATCAGTAAGAACTACTGTCTTATCGTTACATAACCGACATGCTGAATTGTGAGCCATTTTATGACCAAACTCTACGCCGGTTATAACTAGATTGTTATACTTACAAAATTATAAATGTCTGTCTCCATTACCATTTTCTTTTCCTACGTTCTATTTTCCTAGGCTAGGATATCATCTATCCCTATACAATCAATTTACTGTGCGAAAATCACCACGCCCCCAATCCCACAAATTCCTACCAGTATGTCTGATATAAAGCATAGTTCACAATGAAATTAAAGCAAAATGAGAGTCGGTTCGATTTCTGTTCGTTTTGAATTTAAGCTAAATATCAGTTTTATCTTCGATACATTCTAAGCTCGTTATTAGTTTCGTTTTTTGTTAAGTCTAAAATTTGTTTCTTTTAACTTTAATATCTATCTTTTAATATCTATTTTTTTAACTTTAATTGGGGTACAAGGGAACAACTTCCCAGTTGATATATCTTGTAATTTCTGTTCGTTTTGAGTTTGAGTTGAATCTCAGTTTTATTTTTGGTATATTTTAAGTTCATTATTGGTTTCATTTTTTACTCAGGTTAATATCCGTTTCGTTTAACTTTTAGCTCATTGTTCATTATAATTTCATTTAACGTGTTTTTCATTGCATATACCATTTCATTGTTTATTATACATTGTTCATTATAAAAAAAATGTGTTTTTATTTATTTAAAATTTGCTCTTTTTAATTCATTTCTGTAAAGATGAAAAATAAAAAGGAAAGAAGAAGAACTAAAAAAATGTCTTGGAGATAATGATTGAGTAATTCTATGATTTTATTCGAATGCCCTAATTGAATGAACAATTAATAATGACCTATCACCAAGGGCCCAAATTAAAAAAGAAAAGAAATCTGAATCTATGCAAGAAATGAATTTCTGAATGCATACTTGTTTTCGTTCCCTTGTAACCAAAGAATATACCCAAAATGTTTTGTATTTCTTGAAGTTTATATTGTGGGATGCTTTTACCCCAAGAAATATTTAAAAATTCCTTTTTACACTGTATTGTCGCAGTCGTCAAACAGCCTACAGATTAAGTTCTAAATTAATTTCTCATCAGCCCAAATAGCACTATATCGTCTTTGAATGCCCACTATAAGCAAATTGATGTGTGTCAAAACATTACAAATCTAATCCTCCTTTCAAAATAAAAGCAATACAAAATTACAGTTCACAGCTTTTTGCATGCAACTTGTAAAATAATCAAAATTGTCATTAAGATCAAGAAGAAATAACAGATTATTGGGTATTTTCAATTCCTTCTAATTTAAAACATAAGATAGTAGATAACATGGCTAATTACAATGAAATATTTTGAAACTTAACCTAGTTTAAATTAGAATTGAGATTCAAACTGGCTAGTGATTTTCATACCGCAAAAATTTTATTATGAAGTATCCCTAAACGCCAAGAGCAAAAATGGTAGTCCAATATTTACACCATATATCTTTCCCAAAAATTTAAAGTAAACAAGAAAATACTAGAAAACATAGGTTTATTGTGCAGCTGAATGTGCACTGGAAAAAATAGTATTCTTTTCCTAGTATTATAAATTCTTTCTTAGCAAAAACAATCCTTATTTCGAGCTTAATGTTCCTGTTTCTCATAATATCGAAAAAAACGTCCTAACCAAGATGATAAGGGCTTATAGGTTATGAGGCAAGGGTAAGGGCTAGATTATAAAATTATAAGGGCTATCGGGGGACGGTGACATCCCAACAAACATAGTTACTGGACTTTTCAACAATGCTGAACAAAATAGCTATCTCAAAATTTTTATTATCATATGTCTGGTGAATTAATCGGTGTGGGAGGGGGACTGGTTGCCCTTCAATTACTTTTGACTCTTAAAAAGGGCACTAGAACTTTCAATTATCAATTTCAAATTTCAAAGATATTGCTGATACGAATTGAATTCGTTTTCACGAATTGGATTCGTTTCCAGACATTTATAAATCGTCATCACCTACTTATCTAGCATTAAACCCAGCGAGCGTTATTGCAGAAGATTCACTGGCACCTAGTCTAATCCTGTAAAAATAGCTTTTACCCAGGATGAATTAAATCACACACAAGCGAATCTTACAGCTGAGATTTTCCGTTAAGTTAAGGCTGAACTATCAGACCCTGATACAGCAAATGAAGCAATTGATACTATAGTAAAAAAAATTCAGGATGCTATTTCCATTCATTACAGCCCAAAATTCCAAGAAATAGAAAAATCACCCAAAGGACTATTTGCAATAGTTAAAAGCTTGAAAAGTAGGATTTTGTCATTGGAATCGGAAGTGGATGATTTTGAGCAAGAAAAGGTGTTGGATTGCTTAGTGATGAATGGAGTAAAGCAGAGGCCTGGAAATGATCTAAAGAAAGAAGTATCGGTTATCATTAAAGACAAGATGCTGGTCCCTGGTTTTCAAGTCAATAATTTTTTAAATGTTTATCGATTTAGTTTGAATGACTCTAACGATCAATCTCAAGTGTCTACAGTGCTAATACGCTTCAAAAATGCTGAGAAAGCTCGAATTATTTTCAAAGCAAAGACTAAACTAGCAAACAGTGGAATATTTTTGGCAGAATCGCTAACAAAAAATGCGTCGTGAAGTTTCAAGAGATTGCTTCAGTAAATTTAATGTGTGGACTGACCGCGGGCAAATTTTGGCCAAACCTCTTGGTCAATCAATGATACGAAAGATTCGATCAATCGCAGATTGTGCTTAGATATGGTGTTTTTTTGTTGTTTTTTCTTCGTTTTTTTTGTTTGTTTGTTTTTTTTTGTATGAAGTCAATGTTTTTGGAGCCAGCGACGGAAAAGAAATTACTAAAATTGCTACCGGATTGAAAAATTATTCGTCGTCTGGCCCTGATAATATTCCTACTAAAGTAGTTAAGTTAATACTTCCTTCCATTGTTTCTCCCTTAACGAAACTTATTAACATATCCTCTCAGCGTTGTATTTCCCGAGTAGTCTCAAGCGTGCTCGAGTCGTCATATTATATAAGGAGGGGGGAGACACAAAATGATCCAGCCAACTATCGGTCAATTTCTTTGTTATGTGTTTTTAGAAAAATATTTGAGAAGGCGATGCTTTCTCGTCTTAATAATTTTCTTACTTCTAAAGATTTTTTTCACCATTTTCAATTTGGTTTTGGAGCAAATCATTCAACTGAGCATGCTTGTGCAATTTTACTGAATTATCTTCACTCTGCCCTAGATTCCCTTTTGGTTCCTGCTGCTTTGTTTCCGGATGTCCTTAAAGCCTTTGATTCTTTAAACCCGCAATGTCCTTCTATTTAAACTTTCTCATTTTGGCGTAAGAGGTAGTGCGTTTTATTGGTTCAAGTCTTTCATGTTTGGTAGAATAATTTCTGTTGATCTGCTTTTTCGGTTACCATCAAGTGTTGACCAGGGGGTCCCTCAAGGGTCAGTTTTTAGGCCGGTACTGTTTTTAATTTATGTAAATGACCTAATTTTTGCAGTTAGAAATAAAAACCCTCTTTTTTACTGTCACCTGTGTCGTCCATCATTCTCCCGTACCCATAAGCATAGTGTGCATACCTCGGATTTTCTTGTTACTTTTGCCGATGATACTACCCTTATTACTTCTGGGAGAACAGAGGATGAGGTTCGTACAAAGTTAGTGGACCTCTTTGAGAGAGTTTCAATATGGTCTGATGCTAACTCTCTTGCCTTAAATGTTTCTAAAAGTAGTTTTTTAGTTTTTTGTCGTATATCTTAGGCTTGTCCTCAATTATCTGAAATTCCTACATCCAAAGGCTTTATTAATAGACCAAAGAATGGTCATGTCCGTTTCCTAGGTATCCTCCTAGAGGAAAATTTATCTTTTAAACACCATATTGATTTTATTAAATTGAAGGTATGCAGAAACCTCGGTATTCTAAGAAAACTCAAACATGTTTTTCCAGGACCAATTCTAAGAATCATATTTTATAGCTTAATTCATTCTTATGTTTCCTATTGTCCAGTCATATTGATGTCTACTTTGCCTTCTTTTCTCAAACCGCTTTCGAATACTTACGATAAAGCTATAAATCTTATCCAGGACGTAAATCGTTCGGCAACTGTTTTTTTTTTTCTGTTTTTATCTCAGTAAGTAATCATCTATTGTTCTCTGAGTTTGTAATCCGTATATACTCCCCTAATTACAGGCCAAGGAGCCTTTGGGGGGACTAGCACAGTGTATTAATGTATGTGTATTGATAATGAATAAAATCTTATCTTATCACAATATGTATGCATATACTATTTTCTGATTTAGTTCAACTTTCCCCTCAACATTTCCTCAAATTTTCACTTCAATATCCTTAGCCTTTGTAATAATCGCTACAGAAGCGGTAGTTGTGGTGGTAGTAGTAGTAGTGGTAGTGGTGTGCAAATATTGCCTTTTGGTTACTTGATCTTCCTTTTTAGCATTTCTTGAAAGTGAATATCTTAATCTATACCAGAAATACGCCCTTTCGTCAATCTGCATGCACATAGTGTCTTTTGATTTAATTGAAATTTCTCCTCTATATTCTCTCAAAGTTTCACCTTCATGCCCTTTGTTTTAATAGTATTAGTGTCATGGTAGTAGCGGTAGTAGTAGGAGCAGTAGTAGCAGTAGTAGTATGCACATGTTGCCTTTTGGCCAGTCGAACATCCCTTCATTATGCCTTGGAAGTTTCAGCTATAGACGGTAAGCCGTTCCAAAGATATTGCTGATACGCCCTTTTGACAATTTGTATGCACATAGTACGTTTTGATTTAGTTCAACTTTCTCCACAATATTTTCTCAAATTTTCACTTCAATACCCTTGACCTTGGTAGTACTCGTTACATAAGCAGTAATTTTGGTGGTAGTAGTTATAGTAGTTGTGGTAGTAGTAGAAGTAATAGTAGAAGTATTGTGCAAATATTGCCTTTTTGATCAATTGAGCATCTACCTTACCATTTCCTGAGAGCTCTAAATTAATACCCTCAGTCATTCCTGAGTTGCACCCTTTTGAAAACCCGTCTGTAAATAATGTGTTTTGATTTAGTGCAAAACTCTCATCAGTATTTTCTGAAAGATTCACCTGAATGCCCTTCGTCTTTTTGGACCCTAGAGGTCAAACATGCCGACCTTTCTTAGTAGCAAATACTAGGCTATATGTACAAAGGGGCCAATTGCATAGCTTACAGCCCTTGCCCCGAGGGCTGTGGGGGGAGACAGGTAGCCCCAAAGACATAGTTACTGGACTGTTCAACTATTGTGAAGAAAATGACTATCCAAAAATTGGATTGGATGTGTTTGGGGAATTGATTGGCGTTGGAGGGGGGGGTGTCCTCCAATCACTTTTGATTTTTAAAAGAGCACTTAAAAAAGGAACTATAACTATCGATTTCCAATTAAAACATCCCTCTTCAAAGTCTATACGACCTAACCCTCCACAAACACCCTTCAATATGTTAACAATGGGCAAATTGCATACTTTACAACTCTTACCAAAGGAGCTGGGGGATTTATCAACCCCCTGAATTATAGTTATTTAAGTTTTGGATTTTTTTGAACAAAAAGACTATCACAAATTTAGGTCTGATGAATTCAGGGGGAAAAGGCTGAAGGGGGACTGGTTACCCTCCGAGCACTTTTGACTCTTAAAAGGATACTAGAACTTTCAATTTCCAATCGAATGAGCCCCCTCTGAAGTTTATACAACCACCTCTTCGATAAAAACATTATATGCTCCCGGGGAAAAACTTACAACTATTGCCCCCAGGCTCTGGGGGAGTTGTGTCAACCCTGTAAGCCTTGTTAGATGATCTTTGGACTATTTTGAACAAAATGGCTATCTCAAAGTTTCAATCGGATGCACTTGAGAAAAAGAGGACGATGAGGAGGAGTTAGATGCCCTCCGATCGCTTTTGATTCTTAAAAAGTAAATTAGAACTTTCACTTTCCAATCAAATGTGCCTCCTCTAAAGTTTATGTGACGACCTTTTCCATAAAAACCTTATATACACCCGGGACACAACTTACAACTCTTACTTCCCCGACATTTATACGACCACCCCTTTCGTAAGAACCTTATATGTTAATAATAGACAACTAGTACAACTTCTAGTCCTTGCCCTGATGGCTGTGAGGGTTTATCATCTCCAAATACATAATTACAGAATCTTTCAGCTATGTTGAACAAAATGACTATTTCAAAATTCTTATAGGATGTGTTTGGGGAAATGACGGGGATGGGGGGCTGGTTTCCATCCGATTACATTTGACTCACAAGAACAGATCTATAACTTTCAATTTCCAATCGATTGAGCCTCTTTCGAAGCCTCTACGACAGCCCCTTCTATACAAAGTAAAGATTATATTAAAAAGTATTGACTAAAACAGCATTGAAAGTAATAGATTATTATTAATATTCAAGCTTACGTAGAGTTGTTACGGTTCAAAATATAAAAAAAAGAGTCTCTTTATTTCCTTATTTGTTAAAAACCAAGAAGAATGGTTGTTTATGATAGGTAATATTACAGATGGCATGTTTCACATATTAATTGTTTTAGAGCAGAGTCGGAGAAGCAGGAGAAAAGTTGATTATAACCTATTTATAATGTAGTTCTTCATCAGAAGATATTTATTTGGCAAACTTTTTCTTGTTTGTTAAAAGGGCTAAGTGGGAAGGAAACTTTTGTTTTGAGTTTAATTTAAATGATGCACCCTGATTATGGGTGTTCATTTGTTCTATTTGTTTCCCTGCATTTCATTTAGAAATGACTATACAGTTACATGTGCAAAATTGAAAATATGTGAGTATGTAATAATGAGGTTTGACGTTAAAAAAATTAATAAATCATTACGGAGGTTAATGAGATGTTTATGCTTAGGGCGGCAGTATGGATCATTAACCAGGAATCACTTTCATACTAAATAAGCTCTTTAGCTTCCTCACTTTTCTTAACATACCGTTTGGGGATTTTTCCAGTAGCAATTTCCTGTGCCATCTCGGAGACAATCTGAAGTTTCATGTCTTTGTCCAGCTGCTCCGATGTCAGTCCATACAGTTTTGGATAATGGACAATAAGATCATAAACCAATTTTGCGTCACTATGGGCACCAGTGAAACGTGATTTACTATTTGTCTGGAAAAATTAAAATAAGCACAGTGTTAAGTTTGGTTCTAAGAGAAATACGTGTTCTTAATGCAGAACTAAATCATCCGTGCCGACTCTCGGACCAATTAAGGAATATAAAATAGAATACGGCAATCAGATCTTAAGGCAGTGTATCTGCATTTTTAAATTTACAGTCTGCAGCAGACAAGAACATATATCAATGCATTCAAAGAAGTTATAGTCATTTACTATTGCTTCGCTTGTGAGCTTGTGTTGTACTCGGGGTATTCTTTTCTGTTAGATACGTCAACAATCCATGTAGTGGGTAAATATCTGGCTGTCTGGACTAGCGGCCCATCATGATACGTATACTCACACCTTTCTACGAAGCTTTAACTATCTGTGACACCCTTTATTAAGGCAACGCACGTGCGCACGAAACCAGTGCCATCGCAACCAAAATATTTTTGGGGAGGGAGAAAGACTATGTATTTTACCGAAAGTCTGGTCATTCTTACTGACTGATTTGAGCGATATCACTTTTAAAATAGCTTTTTTTGCCGACTGGGGTTAATCTTCTTTCATTGATTTTAAGTCATGTATTTCCATTAGCTAGTCCCCAAAGACGTTACGACAACCGCCGGTTGTCGTAAAATTGTTTCTAATGGGAAAGACTATGTCAATAAAAGAACGGAAATTAATTTAAAAACTTTTCTTCACAAAATATGTTTTCAAAGAAAAGTAAAGAGCTACATTAAATAAAAATGAGCAGAAATAAAGTCAAATAATTTTTCAACTGTTTTAACTACCACCAATCATCATCAACAAACAAATGAAACCCAAAATGAACAGAAATTAAAACAAATAGCAGAGTCAATCTCGAAACAAGGAGAAACTAAGATGACTAGGATTGACACCGCCCATGCGTTATGGAGACCAGAACAAAATTTGCGCTTTACTGAAAACAAATACGTTTTAAATGTTTCCACTTTTTGACTTGAGTAAATCCAAAATTATTCAGACTTTAAGGAATAAATATCAGTATATGTATGTCACATACACTGAAAATATCAGTAACTGTCAATCCACATTCGTTTTTTTTTATATTTGTGGTAGTTTTACGCTTAGAAGATTATTTGAACTTACTTATGCTGATTTTTGGTTCAAGGTAGGATTTTCACAAACTTTATTTTATGAAAAAGTTTTTTAAATTAATCCCGGATATAAGCCATCTATTGTTCAAGGGGGAAAATCAAACTTCACGTCACAACTGTCCAATGTGCTTGTCTGCCTTTCATAGTGAAAGAACATTTGAATACCGCTTAAGCCACTGCAGATAACACGGCTATCGGTCTGTAGATATCCTTTCAGGTGAAAGAGCTATTTTAAAGTTTAAAGAGCTATGTTATTTTTGAGTCTTGATCGAGAGTTCATACTTTAAGGGGATGTGGTATGATTAAGACTTGCCCTATCTCGTCCATTATAAACGTTTTAGTTTGTGTGGTCGAACTATTTAGAATTATGTTGACGGCCTCGATATAACTTGTAGAACTTAGATAATAGATTTAAATAAACGAGAGAAAACTAAAAGCCGACAGCAAATTTCCCAGATATCTTAGAAAAAACATTTAATTTCTTTCAATTTGGGCTTGATATAGAGATATTCAGTTTTGATGAGACTTACATCATCAGGAATAAGAATTCTGTTTTTTCCATCAATCGGACCAAAATTGTCTAATTTAAGTACAGGAAAGGTCAGTCCCTAAAAATATTCTAGTCTACCTGATCAAAAAATAATGAAAATCCGTTCAAAGGAATTATCATTTGACTGATCTTGCCGCTTTGGGATTTTCTGCGTTGTCACCCGCCTTCATTAGCAGACTAGCCGAGAAAAGGTAACTATATTTCAGTGTCTTATTAAAGCAATTAGGTCAATGTTATGGCATAGTTAGACATTATATATATGTTTTCTTTTAAATTTTTTATTTTTTACTTAGTATTAAGCAAACTTCGGCAAGTGAAAGACAAGTTGATATTGTGCACTTTGTATAGCCTTATTAAACTTTCAGTTGCGACCCACGAGCATAAATTAGATTCGATTTATTGAACTCGAATGGAAACTATTGTTTGATTGTTACAATCATTTATATATGTTGAATCACTAAGTTGTTACTTAGTTAAATTCTAGGATAGTTGGTGCTAAATATAAGCAGAAAAAGGAACAGGAGAGGGCTCAACTTGAAGAGTAGTCAAGTCCACCGTGATGCTCTGAAGGAAAAATATATTTCCCAGGGAAGATCAGCCTTACCGAACCATTTGCGTATTGTCCCTGCGGCACCAATTCTAAGGAGTGAGAAACCAGCTGAAAATGCTGCATCTACTGAGAGTGATGGTTTCTTTGGACTGAAAATCATAACGAAGACCACACTGTTTTTCCATATCAAACAAACACAACTTAAAAACAATAGGGAAATTTTTTCCAAGATAGTGCAATTTAAATCGGTGAATATTTCCGCCCTATGTCCAAGGGCCGTCTTCAGCACAACATTAAAGAAAAAATATATATATAAACAAACTTAAATTAAAATACGAAGTTTAAAACTAAAAATGCTTTTAAAAAACCTTTAAAACAGCCCCAGTATCCTTACTTCAACAAAATTCAACCAGGACTGATAAATAAAATGATGAGAGAGCATGAATTCATTCAAACGAAATAAAATGAAATTATTAACTGCAAGATTTCAAAGCTAATCTTGCGTTTTTGGCAGCTAGTCTTAAAGGCCTTTTTGTAATGGGTCCAATACTATTGTCAATTGGTTTAGTAAAAAAATTTCTTAGATAATTTTTAATTAAATTCGAGTATAAAGAATTTAGTAAATATTCCTCCTAGTCCCCATTTAAAGAAGTATTATCATTTATTTTGAGTCTAATTTCGATTGATTCCCGAATCACCTGTTTTATCCCCAAATTACTAATAATGTGAGAATATTTTTCAAAAAGTATTGTGTGGCTGGGATTATCAAATATATGGCTAGCTAAAGCAGAATCAAAGGAGTTATTAGAACTATTAGCAATTAACGCTTTGTCTATGTCTTCTTTATGCTGGTGTATCCATTTTTCTAGATTCTGATGAGTTCTGCCAACGTAGTAATTGCCACAATCGCATGGTATTTGATAAACCCCTCTTTGGCGAGTAACTGGGGTTTTATTTTTACCGGAGTTTAAGGAATTTGTGATTTTAAAATTATTGGTGAAAACTAAATACAGATTGTTTTTTGTGCAAATATTCTTTATTTTTGTGGTGATTCTTGGGATGTACGGAAGATAGATTATATTAGACGGTTTTTCCGGAGCCTCACATTGTGAAATATCGTTGATTTTACGAAAATGTCTTTTTAGTCTATGGTTAACCGTATTATTGACAAAAGGAATGGGGTATCCGTTGCCAAAAAGAACATCTCTGGTAAAACTTATTTCTGCTTTTATGTATGAATCGGAGCAAATGTTCAGGGCACGGTCAATGAGAGAAGTTACAACTGCTCTTTTAACTTGTGGGGGGTGATTTGAATTAAAATGAAGATATCTATTGTTTTGTGTTGGTTCTCTATAGATATTGAAGTCAAAGTTATTAGTATTACGAATAATTAGCACATATGAAAAAGGTAGTTTATTTTCAAATTCAGTTTTTAGGGTAAACAGCAAATTTCTATCATAAGTATTAAGATGATCTAGGAAACCCCGAAGTTCAGTTTCCCCATAATTCCAAAGTGAAATTACGTCATCCATGTAATGACCCCAATAGACATGTTTTAAAAAATAAGAATTTAATGCCCAATTTTCAAGGTTATCGACATAAATATTAGCCAGTAGGCCGGATAGAGCTGCTCCCATTGGTAACCCGTTTATTTATTGATAAAAAGAATCAAGAAACTGAAAATACATTGAAAACTTATTACAGATTTTAACAAGATTAAATAAAACTTCACCATCAATCCCTGTCGCTGATTCTTCGATTAAGTGATAATTTTCTTATATTTTGGTTTTTAATAATTGCTCAGAAGTAGCCACATCTATATTCGTGTACATGGAAACAATACCAATACTGCTTATTATTGTGTTTTCTGAAATACTTGTGTTATTAAGTTTTTTAACCAAATCTGCTTAATTACTGATGTAGGAATTTTGTGAATACAGTAAAGGTTTAAAAGTTGTGCAAAGCTTTTTTCCCATATTGTAAGCGCGGGCTTTTGTACATGCTACGATAGGTCTTAAGGGAATACCTTGTTTATGCAGTTTTGGTAAGCCGCAAAATTTTGGACAGAAACTACCACTGGGGTAAAATTTGTTGTATAATTGTGGTGTGATTTTACCATTCTGTTTTAGCTGCTTTAATTCATTTATAATATTATTAGTAAATTGATCAGTAGCATCATGAGTGATCGGTTTATATGTACTTGTGTCTTTTAAAAGTGAAAAGATTTTGTTGTCATAGTCTGCCGTATCCATGACAACGAGTGAGTTGCTTTTGTCTGCTTTGGTTATTATAATAGATGGGTCTTTGCGGAGGTCAGATAATATTTTTAGGTCGTGCAAATTTTTCGTGTGAAAGTGGTAGGAGACTTAGACTTTTTTTGGCTATTATAAAGGTTATTTATGAGACAAGACCTAACTTCATCAGGGTTTGAAACAGATGGGTAGTATTTATGCAAAGCGGACTCTAAAGAGGAGACTATATCCGCCACGGGAACCTGTTTCGGCAGAAAAGAGAATTTTGGACCTTTTTCTAGTGTTTTGATTTCCTGGGTTTTAAATGTTCTAGAAGAGAGGTTAATCATAGGGGCTCCAGGAGTGAATCTTGGAGAATAAATAGGGTTTCTCATTGAAGATTCCTCTCTCAATTTTTCCAATTTTGTATAAAGTCGTTCCTTTGACAAGCGAAAATCATGGCGAAACAAATTCCTTTCTAATCTAACAACTTGAGAAAAATCAACAGTGGACAAGTTTTCAAACAAAAAATTTTCGAGAGATTTTCTTTCTTAGGAAATGATATGTCTTTTTTGCTTTTTGTCCTTAATAATATGGACTAAGGTTTTAATTGTAGTGTCTGGGTTTATTTTGAAGGTCTTTTAAATGCGTTTTCTAAAAGTTATTTCAGTTTTAAACCTTTCATTTCGCGACAAGCTGGTTTATATATATATTTTTTCTTCAATGTTGCTGGGAGGCCAGCTCTCGTGCACAGGTCTAAAAGTTTCAACATTTTCGATCCCGCTCTATTGAACGATAATTCCCTATTGTTTTTAAGTTGTATCTGTTTGATATGGAAAGGCAGTGTGGTCTTCGTCAATATTTGCGTCTAGCTTATTGGGAGCAGTTGACCTATGATATTTTTTATTTTATTAGTTTAGGTAATAAACATGCAAATATTATTAATCAACAAAATTTTTTAGAATCCTGCAGAAACGAAAATCTTATTCCAAAGTCTTTAAGATATAAACTACATCTAAATACCCGGAAAGAAGGGCAATTTGCTCATACACTACAATTAAAAACCTTAGTCCATATTATTAAGGACAAAAAGCAAAAAAGACATATCATTTCCGCAGAAAGAAAATCTCTCGAAAATTTTATTCTTGAAAACATGTCCACTGTTGATTTTTCCCAAGTTGTTATATTAGAAAGGAAATTGTTTTGCCATGATTTTCGCTTGTCAAAGAAACGCTTTTATACAATATTAAAAAGATTCAGAGCCGAATTGCCGAGAGAAACCGTATTTTTTCTCCAAGAGTCATTCCTGGACTCGCTATTGTTAACCTCTCTTCTAGAACATTTGAAACCCAGGAAATCGAAACACTGGAAAAAGGTCCAAAATTCTCTTTTCTGCCGAAACAAGCTCCCGTGGTGGATATAGTTTCCTCTTTAGAGTCCGCTTTGCATAAATACCTATCGTAGCATGTACTAAAGCCCCCGCTTCCAATACTGGAAAATGGCTTTGCACAGCTTTCAAACCTTTACAGTATTCACAAAATTCCTACATCAGTAATTCGGCAGATTTGGTTAAAAAACTTAATAACACAAGTATTTCAGAAAACACAATAATTAGTAGTTTTGATATTGTTTCCATGTACACAAATACAGATGTGGCTACTTCTGAGCAATTATTAAAAAACAAAATAGAAGAAAATTATCACTTAATCGAAAACTCAGCGACAGAGATTGATGGTGAAGTTTTATTTAATCTTGTTAAAATCTGTAATAAGTTTTCAATGTATTTTCAGTTTCGTGATTCTTTTTATCAACAAATAAACGGGTTACCAATGGGAGCAGCTCTATCCGGCCTACTGGCTAATATTTATGTCGAGAACCTTGAAAATTGGGCATTAAATTCTTTTTTTTAAAACATGTCTATTGGGGTCGTTACATGGATGACGTAATTTCACTTTTGAATTATGGGGAAACTGAACTTCGGGGTTTCCTAGATCATATTAATACTTATGATAGAAATTTGCAGTTTACCCTAGAAATTGAATTTGAAAATAAACTACCATTTTTAGATGTGCTAATTATCCGTAATACTAATAATTTTGACTTCACTATCTATAGAAAACCAACATAAAACAATAGATATCTTCATTTTAATTCAAATCCCCCCCACAAGTTAAAAGAGCAGTTGTAACTTCTCTCATTGACCGTGCCCTGAACATTTGCTCCGATTCATACATAAAAGCAGAAATAAATTTTATCAGAGATATTCTTTCCGTACATCCCAAGAATCACCACAAAAATAAAGAATATTTGCACAAAAAACAATCTGTATTTAGTTTTCACCAATAATTTTAAAATCACAAATTCCTTAAACTCCGGTAAAAATAAAACCCCAGTTACTCGCCAAAGAGGGGTTTATCAAATACCATGCGATTGTGGCAATTACTACGTTGGCAGAACTCATCAGAATCTAGAAAAACGGAAACACCAGCATAAAGAAGAAATAGACAAAGTGCTAATTGCAAATAATTCTAATAACTCCCTTTGATTCTGCTTTAGCTAGTCATATATTTGATAATCCCAGCCACACAATACTTTTTGAAAAATATTCTCACATTATTAGTAATTTGGGGATAAAACAGGTGGTCCGGGAATCAATCGAAATTAGGCTCAAAATAAATAAAAATATTTCCTTAAATAGGGACTTAGGAGAATATTCACTGATTTCTTTATACTCAAATTTAATTAAAAATGATCTAACAAAATAATTTATTAAACCAACTGACAATAGTATTGAACCCGTTACAAAAAGGCCTTTAAGACTAGCTGCTAAAAAAGCAAGATTAGCTTTGAAAACTTGCAGTTAATAATTTCATTTTATTTCGTTTGAGTGAATTCATCCTCTCTCATCATTTTATTTATCAGTCCTGGTTGAATTTCGTTGAAGTAAGGATACTGGGGCTGTTTTAAAGGTGGTTTTTTAAAAGCGTTTTTTAAAAGTATTTTTAGTTTTAAACTTCGTATTTTAATGTAAGTTTGTTTATATATATATTTTTTCTTTAATGTTGTGCTGAAGACGGCCCTTGGACATAGGGCCGAAATATTCACCGATTTAAATTGCACTGTCTTGGAAAAAATTTCCCTATTGTTTTTAAGTTGTGTTTGTTTGAAAATCATAACAACAGGGACAAATCTGGATTGCGAGGAGCTGAGGCGTTCCCAGTGGCTTGTGGATATTCTATTTCTCTTCAAGAATTAAGAGACAAAGGTCATCTGGCACATGTAGGTTTATAGTCGTTCGGGGTTCACGACGTGCCAAAAAAGGGTGTTGAATAAGGAGTTTTGTAGGATTAGATAAAACTCAAACTCCTATTTGTCTGTGCTCATTATATTCTAATTCACAATTGAAAAATAGGTAACTAAACGCAAAACATTGATTTGTCAGAATTTGGATCGGTATGAAGTCTTTATTTCCCCTCCCCCCCCCCAAAAAAAGTAAGGTGGACATAGTATCTTGGCAATACCTTCGCGGGATACATTTCTGGTTCTCACACAAGAAGTGTTATTTTGTTTCTTAACCGAGCCCCCAGCCCTCCTGTATTCGTCCCCTCGTCTTCTGGACACAAGGTCTACGAACTTAGTCATGGAGGTAGGGCTCGAAATGGTAAATGAAAAAGAAAATTATTTGTTTGGGGTTGGATGACTTCTTGTGAAAACGGAAAGGTGGGGCGAGAAATGGCAAAAAGAGCGGGGGAAAAAATTGGATCCGATGGAGTTGTAGAAACTTGCGTAATCGTTGATGGCAGTTGGTGCACTAGGAGCTATGGCAACAGATACAGCGCATTATCGGGTTGTGGTGTTGTCATAGGACAAAAATTCATTCTTTAATGTACACAAAATTCGTCGCCGACGGAGATTCCAACAGTTTTTCAGAGATTTTAACAAAAGTTGACTACGGCAGGCTCGTAGAAAAGATAGAATTCGCTAATCATGCGTGCAAGTGTCTGAAGACCAGGTTGTACCGGAAGAGAACAGAAAGCCTATGCAGAAAATCGTTAGCCCCTTTATCCATAAAAAAGATGTGCGACTTTGCAAGAAACACGGATGCTTCCGTCACGAAAGAGGGGAAGACAGCTGGCGAGTTAATCAAGATGCTCAAAGCTATACCGCTTCATTTTTATCGTGGTGACCACAGAGATTGTCCAAAGCACTGCAAAAATGCTGGAGCTCTCCTGGAATTGTCAGCTGATGAAACTCCTAGTAACATGTTCCTGAGTCATATTTATAGTGCGTTTGACACACTTATAAGAAGGGCTCGGCTGCTGATAGGCAACACTACCACTAACTTGGCCGAATACTTTATGAGTATTGTAGCTCGTCTCATCGGAGGAAAAAATCTTATGTTCAGCAAGGCTGCAAGATACAATACACGAGTTAATGCAGATGGTATCAAATATACAAAAAAGCATTTTGCAGCATCTGAGACTTTCCGTTCTGGTGTCGGGTCCACCCCGAGTAAGCAGATGGAGAGACTGGCAGCGCAACGAATAAAGATGTCCTTGCACAATAAGAAAAGCGCTGCCAAAAAACGTCTTTTTGGACGTTCTCCATTCAACAAATCTAGTCATGCGAAGCTTGATCAAAACTACGGGCCAAACGCAAGTGCTCCCAACCTGAGTCCTTCTGACCTTGCTATCGTAAAGGCTGATCTGTTGCAGCGGCTTCAGCTTACAGATATCGATATTCTTTGCCTAGAAGAAAGGACCAAATTACAAAGATATTGCCTGGACCATAGCTGGCAGGAAGCTAGAAAAAATCATCTTACAGCTTCTGTATCAGGATTAGTTTGCAAAAGACGCGTAAGAGCAGTAGCTCCACTAGTAAAACAGCTACTATATGGCCCTGATCACCAAACCAAAGCTATGGAATACGGGCATGTACATGAGCCTATGGCTGTGGCTGCTTTTGAGAAAAAAACAAATTACAAAGTTACTCCTGCTGGACAGTTTGTTTATAAAACTGAGGGGTTTCTTGCTGCCAGCCCAGATGGCATTGTTGCTCTTCCTGGAGGAAGAAGAGTGATTTTCGAAGTAAAATGTCCCCTCACTGCTAAGGATGTTTCAAATGGCAAACTGGCTTAAGAGAAATAAATATGTTTTCCTTGACAATAAAAATAGAGTCCATTTAAAGAGGAACCATAATTATTTTTATCAAGTTCAGATACAGCTGGAATGTTGCGACCTTGATCTGGGATTTTTCGTTGTGTACGTCGGCAAAGGAGATATACACATCGAAAAGATCAACCACGACAAAAATGTTTGTAAACAGAAAATCTTTCAAAATCTAAATAAATTGTATATGGAAGAATTGTTTCCAGACATTGTTGAAGGAAGAGTGCCACTCACGATAGATATCCACGAGCCATTTATAGGCCCGTCGACGGAGAAATAAAGCTCTCACAAATTCAAATTAGGATATCTAGGGTAGTTTCTAGCTGAGTTTATATATATATATATATATATATATATATATATATATATATATATATATATATATATATATATATATATATATATATATATATATATATATATATATATATATGCATGTAATTACCCTATATTGTACCCAAATGAACATTTCTTGGCGGTCCTTGTCATCAAAATTCAGGTTAGGCTAGGACCCCGTTAGGCTTTCCATCAGGGGCGTAATTTTGTCAAAATACTGGGGGGGGGGGGGCAAAGTTGGAACCAATTTTCCCAAACCAAATGAAAATGACAGTAAAAACTAAAAAATAATCTGTTTGGTATCATAAAGGCATTATTTAGTAATTTAAAAGTATTATAAAGGTACTAGTACTATATGAAGTTAACTCATAGTACTATAAAGGTAAATATGTACTAACAAACTGATCTGTTTCTGTTGATGCTTGAATTATGCAGGTTTATCTTAGTTTTGACAAGATTTTTGAAGAAACTAAATTTCAGCTGGGGGGGGGGCAAACTGCGGTCTGGAGGGAGGCAGACCAAGGTCTGGCAGGGGCTGTTGCCCCCCTGCCCTGTAGCAAACTGAGCTTGGATTATTCAGTTATCTGATTTCCCTTCAGACTTTTTTTGAAAAAATAGTTTTAGAATTAGAACTTGGATTATTTGAAAGATACTTATTTCTGTATAATTTCACTTGGTATGTATGAATTAACACCCTCATTTAGAAAGAAATTGATTTTGGACTTATTAAATTCAGGGTTAGGTTGAAGATCCCACCTCCAATCGTGCTGTCTCCCGTTTAAACAGGCTAAAAAAAATCTCTACCGTTGGTGCCATTATGTCGAAACCTATGAAATACGTATGCCCGTAGTGTAGACTACGCGCCACTGGCGGCACGGTTCAGTGCAGTTGGTGCCAACAGTGGCTACATACCAAGTACTCAGGAATAACAATTGAGGAGAGAAAACAATATGGTGAGTGGTACTGTTTAAACTGCCAGTCCTCCCTTCCTCTGAATGATGCTTCTGAATCATAGATAACACCCCGCTTACTATCTCCTGGTTCTAAAGTACCACGGAGCACCCCCAAGTCTGCCCTAAAAGTAACTACCCCAAAGACAATTTAAAAAAATCAAGCTTCCTAAGCCCTTCCTTGTGCTACCAAGTAATTGAGTGACTCTCACCGCAAAGATAATCCAACTTAAATCTGACGCAAAAAAAAAAACAGTGAAGCAATTATTTTCTCATTAAACCAACAAATATCAGTGTTTATTATCTCTAGCGATGACATGTGATAAATCCAAATATTTACCGCCAGTACTGACCCTCTTTTAAACACTCGCCCTGAGGACGTTTCTGAAACTGAGCCAAAATTTCTCGCGAGTTTCCCGCCCCTGTATTCCCCGTTTTACCCCCCCCCCCCATATGGCAAGAAAGATTCCCACCTCATCCCCTCCTCCAGAAACTATCTAGAAACTGTTGATTAGAGCAGGTACGGTGCTTTGCTTGCACTGGTGGATCTTGTGGTCGTGATCTGGGAGACCCACTTCACTCTTCTTCTTTTCAAATTTTCTCAATTTGCCAAAAGCCTAATAACACCGGCCTCACCAAGAGGACACAGATTAAAGAATACCCTTCATCTGAATTTTCACTACCAAAGTTTTTCTACGCTAACGCAGAAAGTCTCAACCCAGATAAGGTACTTGAAATAGAAACCCTAGCACGCATCCTTAATTCAGCTGTACTGGTAGTAACAGAAGTACACCGCAGAAACATCGATCTTCTGAATATCAATGGTTTTAATAAATATTATAAGCTTAGACCAGATGATCATTCCTTGGAAAAAGAAGCTGTCACGTTAGAATCTATGCTTATGAAAAGTTAGCTACAAGTGTTATTGATGTTCCATGTCTTGAATCTCATGACGAAAAAATGTGGCTAAGAATCCAACCTAAAAGACTTCCATGGAGAATCAATGGTTTGACTGTGTGTGCTTTCTATTACTTGCCTGGCCAGCCCTACGAACAGAAGAAAAGATTTGTTGAGAAGCTCCACTTGAGTGCCGACTACGTTTCAGGTAAGTTGCCCGGATGTGCGATGTTTGTTGTCGGTGATGGTATTGAGCTGAAACTATAAAACTTTTACAGGGCGTTTGAGTTAAGTAATATTGTATATTTTTCACCTACAAAAGCAGGAGCATCACTTGACATAATCGCTAAATATTACAAAAGTCCCACGACAGTATGCCCCTGGGTGGCAGTTACCATTTCTCACTTGAGCTAAATCCGTTGAACAGTGCAAAAATAACGTACACAACGACAGAGACAACCAGCCGACCAATCACTGATACCGGTTTGTTCGAGTTTGGGAACTGGATAACTCAAGAAAGTTGGATAGATGTATCGAATACCAATTCCGCCGATCCAAAAGCAGAAATTCTTCAAAATACTCTACTAGAAAAATTTCGCAGTTACTTCCCCGAGAGAAAAACCAAGTCCTTCTCCGCTGACCGTTTGTACATTTCGAAGGATGTTAAAAGCTGATAGCTGAGAAACGAAGATTGTTCAAAGAAGGGAAACGCCAGCGAGCTATTCTTTTGAAGAACAAAATTCGCAAACTGACACACCAGGTGGCAAAAGACTACTATCAAGGTAAACTAAATAATTTGTTCCAATCCAAACCCCAACAGTGGCATAAAAAAGTTAAAAAACACGCAGGAAAAGAAACTAAATGTGTCGATTTCTACTTGGATGATACAGATACCGAATTGGCCAACCAACTTAACGCTCACCGGACTAGTATTGTACAAACCCTACCTCCCTTGCGCCCTGATGAGATACGACATCCACCTCCAGACTATCAGGACTTCCCAACAATAACAGCCGAAATGGTGACCAAAACGCTTAGAATGTTAAAATGAACAAGTGTCACACCAATTGATATCCTAATCCAAATTATAAAGCATTCCCAGACGAACTTAGTCAACCAAATTTATTTAACCACATCACCATTTCTGGCAACTTCCCGTCTTTATGGAAGAAATGATATGTGACACCGATACCTAAAAAAGACGCATCTAATCACTTCACTGGAGTTCGGCCGATCACTCTTACACTGGAATTTAGCAAAGTCAATGGGCAATTCCTCTCATCCTGGCTTAACGAAAAAACATCAGCATGCTGGGCCCAAAGCAATTTGGTAGGCTTCCCAAGACCTCAACAGCTCACTACTTGGTAAGCCTCCTGGACAAAATCTTCAAGAACCTAGAGAACCCCGGCTACTGGATAAACCTCATACCAATAGATCTAAAAATAGCTTTCGACCTGATCAACCACAGTAAACTCATCAAAAAGTTACTTACTAGGTATAGTATCACCCCTGCTTTAGTTCAAGTCATTGCCAGCTTTCTCTCGGATCGAAAGCCAAGCAATAAATACAAGACCGTGTAATCAGCCGAAGTCTAAATCTACTGTGGAGTGCCACAAGGAACAATCCTTGGTCCTCTTTTGTTCTTGTCATGGTCAACGAGCTGGCAGAGTCCAATGCAGAAAGATGGAAGTACGTAGATGATCTATCATTAACTGAAATTCGCCACAAGGACTTCCAAAGCAACGCGCATGGAATCATCGAGGACATTAAGAATCAGGCTCCCAGTAACGACATGGTAGTTAATATAGAAAAATCCGTTGTACTTCCAATTTCTTTCTTGAGGCCCGAACCAACCTATTATCCCCCGCTACATCAACAGCAGATTGTGACCGTAATTAAGCTAATAGGCGTCCATATTTCGTCAGATATGAAGTGGGACAAAGAAGTAGGAAGCAGAGTTAAACGTGGAAATATGAGTATCTCTCCTATGAAAATGCCATCTCGTTATGGTGTTCCTGTTGAGCATCTTCTGAGGTTCTATCTTTCTTTCATTAGACCCATCTTAGAATATTGTTGTCAAGTACGGCATTTCTCCCTTACCCATAACCAGTCGGAGACACTGGAGTGAGTTCAGTACCGTGCCCTGCTTGTGGCGTCTAAATCTCCTAAAGTCCCCTATGTATCGCTTCTCCAAGAATTTAAACTTGTTACCCTTGAAAAAAGAAGAAAACAACTTAGTCTCAAGTTGGAAAACGGTATCTTGACAAATCCCACCCTCCGTGATATACTTCCTTTAGATTTTTCCCCATGTAGAAAAAGTTTGCAAAGGTCTGTTACTGAACCTATAACAAAAATGCAACCAGTATTACGACCCATGCAAAATATAAAAAAAGTTTTGTGCCTGGGTTTATTCGCCTTTATATCTTAGATGCCTAATTTTATATATAGATGTATGTTATTTTAATTGTTGTCTCTTTAACTTTGTCGGCCGTGTAAGCGTTGTGAAAATTGTATCTGTTTTGACCTTGTAACTGAATGTGAAAATTTCATTTTGTATATGTAGACGTTTTGAACTATTTGCTATTGTCTTGACGAAAAACAAACAAGAATCGGCCCGACCGTGCGTTTTGAAATAAAGGAGATCTTGATTTTTGATTTTGATTTGATAGCTCTGAATTGCGAGGAGAAACTAATCGATGTATGTGAACTATCGAATTTAAAACTAACCCAAAAAGCATGAGGTAATTGCTGTTTTCTATGCCCATGTGCAAAGGGAATCAGCTAATACCACTGAATTGGCGGAGTTAAAATGGGGGAGGGGTGGCCAGGTTTAACAGACTGGGCATGTAAGTGTAAAATCATAAATGAGGAAGACGTCATGAGAGATCACGATTTTCCGATTAAACCTAATTCATCAGGCTAGAATTTCAGGAGACGGTTCAAGGGTGCCGGAAGAAAATTTTCCAGGGGGCCAGACACCGAAATAGCAGTGGTGGTCGGGTGACAGTTTAGGGGGTGTAGGGCACAAAATTACAACTTTACCCCAAAGAGGACGAATTTACCATCAATTAAAACCCTGAGAAGCTAATTGATTTAAAAGTATCAACAACTCTATTTTAGGCTTCCCAGTTGCAAAAAGAGTAATGCCACACGGTGGCAGTACTGGATTCAACCAAGTTAATTCACTTTATTAGTAATAACATTAGGATACACCTGGTGATCCGTAATTGCATATCAGTTATAATGAGGGGGAGGGGGTGAGTCATCGTTTAGGTGGGGGTAAGGAAGACTCCTACAAAAGTACATTTTAATGGACAAACGGCTTACTCTTCATGGGGCTTCAGATAAATGTTGAAAGAGGTAGGGGGGGGGGGTAGGAATTAATTTAAATATTTCTCCATACAGATAATATGTCATATTCTCATATTTACCATCACAAAGGTGGAAAAGGCAAGGCAGGTCATTATCAGCCCCGCCTTGAAATTTCTTTGGGGTGGCAAATACTGCTAGAAACTTAGTCTTCAGCAATTTTAAATGGGAATATTTTTCTTTTTCTATTTATATGAAGTACTTCAATATATCTAAGAAAAAATATATGTATTGTTTTTATCGATAAGAAAATCCTATTATAGAGGCTGTGATGGCTTCAGTTATGTAGAAGATCCAAAGTCTCACAGAATGTCCATCCATACAAACAATAATACTCCTTGTCATCCAACCGAAATTGTTTAGACTTTTTGAATTATTTAATATTGTCTTGACAAAAAAACACAGATTTGGTTGGCCCAAGCGTTTTGAAATAAAGGAGATTTTGATTTTGATTTGATAACTCTGAATTGCGAGGCGAAACTAATCGATGTATGTGACCTATCGAATTTAAAACTAACCAAAAAGCATGAGGCAATTACTGTTTTCTATGCCCATGTGCAAAGGGAATCAGCTAATACCATTCAATTGGCGGCGTTAAAATGGGGGAGGGGTGGCCAGGTTTAACAGGCTGGGCATGTGAAATGTGAATGTAAAATCATAAATGAGGACGACGCCATGAGAGATCACGATTTTCTGATTAACCACAATTCATCAGGCTACAATTTCAGGAGACGGGTCAAGGGCGCCGGCAGAAAATTTTCCAGGGGGGGGGGGTCAGACACCAAAATAGCAGTAGTGGTTGGGTGGAAGTTCAGGTGGCGTAGGGTACCACACTACAACTTTACCCCGAAGAGGACGAATTTACAATCAGTTAAAATCCTGAGAAGGTAATTAATTTAAAAGTATCATTAACTATATTTTAGGCTTCCCAGTTGCAAAAAGAGTAATGCCACATGGTGGCAGTACTGGATTCAACCAAGTTGATTCGCTTTATTTGTAATGAAATTAGGCTATATTTGGTGATCCGTAATTGCATATCAGTTATAATGAGGGGGGAGTCATCGTTTGGGTGGGGGGAGGGGGTAAGGAAGATTCCTAAAAAAGTACATTTTAATGGACAAACTGCATACTCTTCATGAGGCTTCAGATAAATGTTGAAAGAGATAGGGGGGGGGGAGTAGAATTTAATTAAAATGTTTCTCTATACAGCTAATATGTTACATTTCCATATCTACCAGCTAAGAGGCGGAAAAGGCAAGCCAGGTCATAATAAGCCCCGCCATTAAATTTCTTTGGGGTGGCAAATACTGCTAGGAACTTAGTTTTCAGCAATTTTAAATGGGAATATTTTTTTCTCTAATTATATGAAGTACTTCAATATATTAAAAAATATATATGTAATGTATTTATCGATAAGAAAATCCTATTATAGAGGTTGTAATGGATTCGGTTATGTAGAAGATCAAAAGTCTCACAGAATGTCGATGTCCATCACAGAATGTCCAGGGCATAGCCTACAAAGACTGCCCCTGGGCTCTGGGGGGTTATGTCAACACCGGAGTTTTTGTTATCTGATGTTTGAACTATTTTTAAGAAAATGGCTATCAAAATTTTTATCGGGAGGGTTTGGGGGGGGACGGCGTGGAGGAGGGGAAGGGCTAGTTGCCCTTGAATCTTTTATGACTCCTAAAAGATAAACTAGAACTTTCAATTTCCAATGAAATGAGCCCTCTCTGAAGTTTATGCGAGCATTCCTTCCACAAGAACCATATATGCCCCTAAGGCATAACTTACAATGACTGCCCCGGGCCAAGGGAGGTTCTGTTGACACCAGAGTTTTTGTTACCTGACTTTTTAACTATTTTTAACAAAATTACTATCTCAAAATTTTTATCTACTACATTTGGGGAAAAGGGGCGTGGGGGGCTATTTACCCTCCGATCTCTTTTGACTCTTAAAAAGTGAACTACAACTTTCACTTTTCAATCAAATGAGCCATCTCTGAAGTTTATACGAGCATCCCTTTCATAAGAACCATATATGCCTCCAGGGCATAACTTAACAACGCCTACCCCTGGGTCCCGAGGGGGGCTTTGTCGCTGCTCTCCGATCCCTTTCTAGATTTTTCTAGAGCTAGAACTATCGAACTAGAACTTTCAATTTCCAATCAAATGAGCCCTCTCTGAAGTTAATACGAGCATCTCTTCAATAAGAACCTTATATGTCCCCAAGGTATAACTTACGACGCGTGCCCCCAAGCCCTGGGGGGGTTGCGTCAATACCGAAGTTTTTATTCCAAATTTTTAACAAACTGGCTATTTCAAAATTTTTATCTGATTAATTTGAAGAAAAAAGGGCGGGGGAGAGGGGGGGGGGTATATTCCCTCCGATCTCTTTTGACTCTGAAAAATTGAACTATAGCTTTTAGTTTCCAATCAACTGAGCCCTATCTGAAGTTTATACGACCATCCCCTCCGTAAGAACCATATTTGCGCCCAGGGAATAACTTACAATGCCTACCCCCGGGCCCTGGAGGGCTGTGTCGAGACTGGAGTTTTTTATATGATCATTTAACTATTTTAAAAAAATCACTATCTCAAAATTTTTATCGGATGTATTTGGGAAATAAAGGATGTAGAGGCGGGGGTGGGGTTGCCCTACGATCTTTTTTGACTCTTTAAATTGAACTACAACTTTCAATTTCCGATCATATGAGTCCTTTCTGAAGTTTATACGAGTATCCCTTCCATAAGGACCATATATGCCCCTGGGGCATAACTGACAACGCCGACCCCTGGGCACTGGGGGGGGGGGGCTTTGTTGACATCGAAGTTTTTGTTATCTGACCTCTGAAATATTTTTGACAAAATGTCTATCTCAAAGTTTTTATCTGATGCATTTGAGGAAAAAAGGTGTAATGGGGGGGGGGATAGCTGCCCTCCGATGACTTTTGACTGTGAAAAACTGAACTAGAACTCTCAATTTCCAATCACATGAGCACTCTCTGAAGTTTATACGAATATCCCTTCCATAAGAACCTTAGATGTCCCCAAGGTATAATTTACAACGCGTGCCCCCGGGCCCTGGGGGGGGGGGCTGCGTCAACACCGAAGTTTTTTTTATTATTTGACCTTTGAACTATTTTTAACAAAATGGCTGTCTCAAAATTTTTATCTGATTAATTTTGGGAAAAAAGGACGTGGGAGGGGGGGGGGCTAGCTGCCCTCTGATCTCTTTTAACTCTGAAGAAATGAACTACAGTTTTTAATTTCCAATCAACTGAGCCCTCTCTGAAGTTTATACGACCATCTCCTCCATAAGAACCTCATTTGCCCCCAGGGCATAACTTACAACGCCTGCCCCCTGGCCCTGGAGGGTTGTGTCGACCCTGGAGTTTTTGTTATATGATCTTTGAACTATTTTGAACGAAATGGCTACCTCAAAATTTTATCGGATGTATTGGGGAAAAAAGGGTGTGGGGGCTAGTTGCCCTCCGATCATTTTTGACTCTAAAAAATGGCACTAGAACTCTCGATTTCCAATCGAATGAGCCCTCTTTGAAGTTTATACGACGACCCCTTCCATATGAACTACCTCTGGGAAAAAAATAATAATAATAAAACATTAGATCTGTATATGGCCTTTACTATAGGCAACACTGTAGCGTTGCCTCTAATTGGAAAGTGTGAAAAACTCCTTCCCTCATCTTAAATGCAAGCTCCCTGAAATATATTCCTGTTTCGATCCATACCCTTAATAAAGTGTCAAAAATTTTAAGATTTTCTATACTTTCCTAAAATTTTCAAAAACTTTCTTCTATTTATAACGCTTTGACAAAGGCCTACACTCCCTAAAATGTAGGATATTTTCCAAAGAGTTTGCCCATATTCCTGTTATTGGAACGTAGGAAAATCCCGTTTATTCTTCTGAAATATTGATTTTTTTGGAAGTTTTTTATACTTTTCCACCTTCCAGAAGATATTCCTCCCTATGTGCGAAACTGTCCTTTTTTTAAAATTTTAATTGTGTTTCATAAATAAAGTAACCTTTATTCAACGAATAACATGTTCAAACATTCAAAGGTTTGAGATAAGGAACACTGATGAACTCATCAGATAATCTTACACTTTTATTTGACCAACATTTTTTATCAGCCATATCACAAAAACATAGGAAAACAAAACCTGACAATATGGAGTTGGAGAAAAGGAGACCTTTTTTTCAAAATAAAGGAAAACATAAAGCAACAGCAGTCAACCTGAGTTCTTTTCAGCTAATTTTAAGTTATTCTTTTATTTTTAAATATAAATAAGAATTCAGCCCTTTTTAATGTTGACTTGCTTTCAAAATTAAATTGTCTAGTTGTTTGCCAAAAAAAAAGCCTTTCAAAGATTTTGTTATTTTTACGTTACTGTAGCAGCATCCTAAGCTCGACTAATCTTATTTACACTGTTCTTGACCAGGAATAATCACAAGTTGTAGAAATACTTACCCAAGAAGCCATTAGAGTTGGACCCCAAAGAGAGCCTAAAGTCATAGCTGACATTAGGTTTCTATCTGAAAGTCGATCGACCAAGTAAAGATGACCGAGGATGTATTTCAAGGTTGCAGCATTCACTTCTGGCAGTCGTTCAATGAGCTTTCTGTATGTTTCTAGGCGTTCATTTTCTTCTTGCACTATTAATCACCAAAAAAAAAAAAAAATAATTTTTATTTGTAAATAAGCGGTACTATTACTAAATCATCTACCATAGAAAATACATTCAAAACTTACTGACATGCACACTTTTCTTTTTATTCAAATAGCGACGAAGAACACACTGCCTTTCCATAACAAACAAACACACTTAGAAACAGTAGGGAAAATTTTTCTCAAGACGGTGGAATTCAGTTCATTGGATATTTCGACCATGTGTCCAAGGGTCGTATTCAGCACAACACCAACAAATATATATATATATATATATATATATATATATATATATATATATATATATATATATATATATATATATATATATATATATATATATATATATATATATATATATATATATATATATATATATATATATATATAAAGTTTTCTTTACTACACATCGTTTTAGCGCATATTAAACATTTCCTCCGCTTCACGGTGGTCTTCCCAATATCCCTCTTGAAATGATCTTAAACATAATCCAGTTTTGGTTTCTGTGTAATCTAACTATCATTGCCTAATTTAAATAATATTCAGGATTCACCCTCTCCTTCAGTAAGATCACTCCGACCCTTTTAAAATGTGTCATGTTGGTGGGAATAAAAGCTTATGTCCGCTGGAATACGTCAGTTGCTTGATGCCTCTGAAATAATTGTAAAATTATTTGAGTTGAAGGTAATTTTCCTTTTTTTTCTTTTTTCGTATTGTTTATTGCTTTTTATTAAGATATTTTGTTGTTAATACTTTGGTAAAGGCATGTGTTTATTAGAAGGTTTAACTCTGGTTTTCAGCGATAGTATAATGACAGGAGATAAGCTCTCTCTCTTTCTATCTCTCTCCCTCTCCACCTCTCTATCTCTCTTTTCTTGTATGTTTTTTCTTCAAGTTCCATTTAAGTCTCGTTTTGATGTCTTTCTTCTTTCTCTTGTCCTCTGCTTATTTGCGCGACACGGAGCCTTGTGGAGTTATGTTGAAATTGTTTTCATTTTGCTGTTGGTTTAGTTTGTTGATTAATAATGAATTCGGAACTCAGGTAGGGCATGAGTAACTTATACTCTATTATAAGTTACCCATACTCTTTGGCTAAGAATATAAGCCAATCTAGATGGGTTTATTCCACTTCTGGTATGATAGGACATTAGATGTTTTCGCAGCCCTTCAGCAACTCTTGAAAAGTACATTGACTAGTGCAGATATATTAACTCAGCTCAAGAAATATACTAACAAATATTAAAGTTTAGCTATATTGGATCATTGTCACTTTGAAAATTCAGAATAAAAAGAAACAAACAAACACACTTAGCAACAATAAGGAAAATTTTTCTCAAGACAGTGGAATTCAATTCAGTGGGTATTTTGACCCTATTTCCAAGGGTCGTCTTCCGTACAACACCAACAAATATATATATATATATATATATATATATATATATATATATATATATATATATATATATATATATATATATATATATATATATATATATATATATATATATATATATACTTTGATGCTAGATGTCTTCCAGAATATCATTATTATTATCCTGCGATGTAAAGACGATAGTGTCTTATACAACGAAACAATTATAGGTTCATATCACGCTTAAGAAGTTGTCTAGAAGCCCGATAGTTATATACTAGCGCAGCAAATTTCCTTTTATTCTCTTAAATGAAAATAGTCCGTTCCGTTTCTTCAAGATCTTGAAGAAAATTGTATTCTCTAGTTTAAACATATTTTATTGGGGATAGTGCATATGATCGTTTGCAAGATTTAGCCCCAAATTTTCCATGACATTCATTTTATTAAATTGGTCTAATGCACAAAACTCGCCTTTAGTATGAACGTAAAGTACTTTCAGTTTAGACGGCAAATTTGTGCTTACTCTTTCGGTGGTATTTTAAAGCCACTTACTATAGCAAATTCTATCATCTGATGGCTAACCTCACCTTCAGCATATGTCCAATTTTCGCAGAGCTCAGATGTGAATATAGATTCGGGTAGATTTCTAAAAAATCTTTTCAAAGCTGAGGCAACGTCATGCACAGTGAAATCTTCTTTGGATATATGAATCTTCGAAGAATCGGCCAGAAAAAGTAGCTCAAGCTTCTCAATTCGGGTTTTGATTCCTACTTTTCTATATATTCCTTCTGAGACTATACCTGAAAAGTATATAATCTTCGTAAAATGCTACTTTTGGCAGCCTCATTTCTATAGTGTTAGGCAATAATAGTATATAACGATAATAATAATCATTACTATTATGATTATACAACATATTAAAAAACAATAATTTATTTACTTAACAATTTGAAGTGCTTATTTTGTTTTTCATCAGTGTCTACAAAAAGAAAAGCTGTTGTTATTAGCTGTTGCTGTTGTTGTGAAGTTCTTTGTTGTTGCTCCTGACTTTGCTTTTAAAACTTTTCCGATCAGTGGTGTTCCCCACGAACTTTTCAAAAAGAGTTTTCGGGCACAGTTTTTTTTTTCTGGCAACTAACGTCTTTTTACAGTCTATGCTATCTAATCTGAGTTGAAGGACTTGGCTGTGTTCGATTTAATGCAGTTCATTTCTGAATCTTTTTCTTGAAGTTATTTAAGTTGCGTTGATCAATTTCAACAACCTTTACCTAATTTGGTACAATTTCTTTAATGAATAAACTTGAAATTTTCGTGTACTCTGAGAAAGATACAAATAGTGTAGTCGAGAATGTTTTCACTGAAATTCTACATTTTTTGTTTTTACCTTCTGAAGGAGATAGGCTCCAGATAAAATAGAAACAAATGCTCTTTTCCACTACTAACCTAGTGCTTCATTGGTTGTACTAGTAATATCAGCAGGATCAGGTATCATCTCAGTTTAAAATTAAAGGACTAAGGCTTCATAAATAGTTTTTTAGACGACACTGTCTTTCCATTTACAGAATTTAACAATTGAAAATAACATAAAAACGGGTATAATCTTTTGAAACAAAGCAGTGCAAAAGAAAAATTTAAATAATAGAGAAATCCGAATATTTCGACTTCACGTTCGGAAGCCTTTATCAACGGTCAAATAAAATGAATGAAACTAAATTAAACAAACATAAAACGAAAAAGAAGACAAAAATCAAAAACAACAAACAAAGCTCTTAATAAAATTCACATGGTGATATTGGAAGTTATTATGTGAGTTTCTTTATTGCTTTTGTCTTTTGTTTTCCTTATCTTTATATGTTTATTAGGCTTCTGGACCTGAAGTCAAAATATTGGAATTTCCTTATAATTTAAAGTTTGTTTTTAATTACTTTGTCTTGACATATTATACCCGTTTTTTCTACCTATTTTTTCTGTTTGAAAATTGCCGAAATAATTTCTCCCTTAACATTAATCTGGTTTGAGCATGCTTTGGAATTTTATAAATGGGAAATTTTGATCCCTTGTTAAATCAGCAAAACATCTTGGTCTCTTACCACTTCGAAAAAAATAGAAACTAAAGATGATAAGAAATTCATCTAAAATAATTAGGTGGCATACTATCGGCATTGCTAACTCCAAGGGAAATGCATCTTGGAGCAGTATTTAAAAACTACTTTTCACGTCCGTTTTTGCGGAGCAATTATCGCTAGCAAATCCGACTATATGACTAAGAGGAATTCTTTCCTTCCCCACACATTACTAACCATTGTAAATAACCTAAGAACAGTTTTGCTTTTGACGAGAACAGGGTCTAACATCAAGTAAGCAACATTTTCTTTACAAGTACTGAATTACAGCTAGAGTAGTATCCATCTTTTGAATTCGGCCACTTTATGTTCCTTCCGGTTTTTCTGGTAGGTAATTCTATTCTACAGGGGCATTACACCCTTTGCCAAGAGATCTACGCAATTTAAGGACAAGTTTTTCTGACGTAGATTTCTAGTTCATGATATACAAGTTTTTTTTTAAGTTAAATCCGTGGTCATTCATCTCTAAGTTTATTAGTAGGTTTTTTTTTTTTAAACTTTGCTAATAGGTTTTTAAACCTATTACTACGAACGCTACATGCATTCCATTTTTGGAACAAGGAGCGAGATTGTGTGATGCTATCAGACTGGTTTCGTTTCATGGGTTCATTAATTGAAGGACTAATGTTTTTGAAAAGGGTAATTACTTCTTTAGTTTACGAGATTTGCGAATTTTTTTGCGAAAAGATATTTGCGTAAAGGTATTGCGATGGTTAAGAATGCCTCACGGGTAATTAAAGAATGGGATGCTTGCATCAACAATACAAGGAATATGCTCACATACTTAATAGATTTGACGCTTACAAGAGACATTGCTAGAAGGTATTCAATAGCTTAATTGAAAAGTAACGATAGAATGACATTGTGACTTGACCTAGCTTTACCTCACCGATGTGGTCTGTATAATACATAAGTAACGTTTGAAAAGTATTGTCAATTTAAAAAGAAATGGCTGAAAAGTGTTTTGAGGGGGATACAGTTGCACGGAGGGTTTCGGTTATACAGGGATTCAGTTACAAGGGGGATTCAGTTGCACGGGGCGTGAGTTAAATGGGAATTGAGTTCCACGAGAGTAGTGCTTTGTCGTGGTTTAGCCGTGAGGTCCCTTACCACAACCCCAAAGGGACTCCGATCCCCCCACCCCCACCCCCAAGGAACCCCCCGGTCCTCAAAGGTTCTCTAGGCTCCCAAAGGGGTCGTGGTTTATCAGACTGGTTTCGTTTCATGGGTTCATTAATAGAAGGACTAATGTTTTTGAAAAGGGTAATTACTACTTTAGTTTACGAGATTTGCGAATTTTTCGCGAAAAGATATTTGCGTAAAGGTATTGCGATGGTTAAGAATGCCTCACTGGTAATTAAAGAATGGGATGCTTGCATCAACAATACAAAGAATATGCTCACATACTTAATAGATTTGACGCTTACAAGAGACATTGCTAGAAGGTATTCAATAGCTTAATTGAAAAGTAACGATAGAATAACATTGTGAATTGACCTAGCTTTACTTCACCAATGTGGTCTGTATAACACATAAGTAACGTTTGGAAAGTATTGTCAATTTAAAAAGAAATGGCTGAAAAGTGTTTTGAGGGGGATGGGTTGCATGGAGGGTTGAGTTGCACGAGGGTTCAGTTAAAGGGGATACAGTTGCACGGGGGTTTCGGTTATACAGGGGTTCAGTTACAAGGGGGATTCAGTCGCATGGGGGTTGAGTTAAATGGGAATTGAGTTCCACGAGAGTAGTGCTTTGTCGTGGTTTAGCCGTGAGGTCCCTTACCACAACCCCAAAGGGCTCCGATCCCCCCACCCCAACCCCGAAGGAACCCCCCCGTCCTCAAAGGTTCTCTAGGCTCCCAAAGGGGTCGTGGTTTACCTTGTAACTTTTACATTCTCTTGATTTTCAAAGTTCCGTTTGAAGGACTCTGTTGTTTTAAGCCAGTATGATTTTTTCTTTACATGGTGTTCGTTCAAAAAAGCGAGAATTTCTGTTATATAAATAATTCTTATATTTTTTCCGTTCACTTGAAGGCGAGGAAATCTGTTAAATAAATAATTGTTATACCTTTTAAAATGGCTTTAAGGGGTTTGAGAGACTCAGTTGCCTAATTCCGTGTGATTTTTCTTTACTTGATGGTCATTAAAAACGAAATTTTTGTGTTAAATAAGTAGTTTTTGTATCTTTTAAAAGAGCTTTAAGGGGTTTGAGAGACTCAGTTGCCTGATTCCGTGTGGTTTTTTTTTAGTTGGTGGTCATTAAAAATGAAATTTTCGTGTTAAATAAGTAGTTTTTGTATCTTTTAAAAGAGCTTTACGGGGATTGAGAGACTCAGTTTTAACTTGTAAAAGTTACATTTTATTGATTTTTAAAATTTAATTTTGAATTTCTTTCGTTGAAATGCAAGAGTTGGAATATTTCAGTATTGTTTGGTTGTGGTTTACCTTGTCACAGTTACATTTTCTTGATTTTTCAAAGTTCATTTTGAATTTCTTTCGCTGAAATGCAAGAGTTGGAATATTTCAGTAGTGTTTGGTTGTGGTTTACCTTGTCACAGTTACATTTTCTTGATTTTTCAAAGTTCATTTTGAATTTCTTTCGTTGAAATGCAAGAGTTGGAATATTTCAGTAGTGTTTGGTTGTGGTTTACCTTGTCACAGTTACATTTTCTTGATTTTTCAAAGTTCATTTTGAATTTCTTTCGCTGAAATGCAAGAATTGGAATATTTCAGTAGTGTTTGGTTGTGGTTTACCTTGTCACAGTTACATTTTCTTGATTTTTCAAAGTTCATTTTGAATTTTTTTTCGTTGAAATGCAAGAGTTGGAATATTTCAGTAGTGTTTGGTTATGGTTTACCTTGTCACAGTTACATTTTCTTGATTTTTCAAAGTTCATTTTGAATTTCTTTCGTTGAAATGCAAGAGTTGGAATATTTCAGTTGTGTTTGGTTGTGGTTTACCTTGTCACAGTTACATTTTCTTGATTTTTCAAAGTTCATTTTGAATTTCTTTCATTGAAATGCAAGAGTTGGAATATTTCAGTAGTGTTTGGTTGTGGTATGCAAGAGTTGGAATATTTCAGTGTCTGATTTACTTGTTCTATTGAGTACTATTTTCTTTTTTTATTTATTTAGTTGTAATGCAAGAGTTGGAATATTTCAGTAGTGTTTGGTTGTGGTTTACCTTGTCACAGTTACATTTTCTTGATTTTTCAAAGTTCATTTTGAATTTCTTTCATTGAAATGCAAGAGTTGGAATATTTCAGTAGTGTTTGGTTGTGGTTTACCTTGTCACAGTTACATTTTCTTGATTTTTCAAAGTTCATTTTGAATTTCTTTCGTTGAAATGCAAGAGTTGGAATATTTCAGTAGTGTTTGGTTGTGGTTTACCTTGTCACAGTTACATTTTCTTGATTTTTCAAAGTTCATTTTGAATTTCTTTTGCTGAAATGCAAGAGATGGAATATTTCAGTATCACAGTTACATTTTCTTGATTTTTCAAAGTTCATTTTGAATTTCTTTCGTTGAAATGCACATTGAAATGCAAGAGTTGGAATATTTCAGTAGTGTTTGGTTGTGGTTTACATTGTCACAGTTCAATTTTCTTGATTATTCGAATTTCATTTTGAATTGCTTTCGTTGTAATTAACGAGTTGTAATATTTAAGTCGTGTCGGTTTATGGTTTAAATTGTCAGATTTAAATGTTATTTATTTTTATTATTTAATATTGATTTTACTTATATTTAATTAAATATTTGTACTCTTTAAGTAGTTTTTGGTTGTGGTTTACCTTGTCACAGTTACATTTTCTTGATTATTCAAAGTTCATTTTGAATTTTTTCATTGAAATGCAAGAGTTGGAATATTTCAGTAGTGTTTGGTTGTGGTTTACCTTGTCACAGTTACATTTTCTTGATGTTTCAAAGTTCATTTTGAATTTCTTTCGTTGAAATGCAAGAGTTGGAATATTTCAGTAGTGTTTGTTTGTGGTTTACCTTGTCACAGTGACATTTTCTTGATTTTTCAAAGTTCATTTTGAATTTCTTTCGTTGAAATGCAAGAGTTGGAATATTTCAGTAGTGTTTGATGGTGGTTTACCTTGTCACAGTTACATTTTCTTGACTTTTCAAAGTTCTCTTTGAATTTCTATCATTGAAATGCAAGAGTTGGTATATTTCAGTAGTGTTTGATTGTGGTTTACCTTGTCACAGTTACATTTTCTTGATTTTTCAAAGTTCATTTTGAATTTCTTTCGTTGAAATGCAAGAGTTGGAATATTTCAGTAGTGTTTGGTTGTGGTTTACCTTGTCACAGTTACATTTTCTTGATTTTTCAAAGTTCATTTTGAATTTCTTTCGTTGAAATGCAAGAGTTGGAATATTTCAGTAGTGTTTGGTTGTGGTTTACCTTGTCACACTTACATTTTCTTGATTTTTCAAAGTTCATTTTGAAGTTCTTTCGTTGAAATGAAAGAGTTGGAATATTTCAGTAGTGTTTGATTGTGGTTGTCCTTGTCACAGTTACATTTTCTTGATTTTTCAAAGTTCATTTTGAATTTCTTTCATTGAAATGCAAGAGTTGGAATATTTCAGTAGTGTTTGTGTCTTGTTTTCATTGTCACATATTATTTTTCTGTATTTTTCAATTTTCATTTGTATTTATTTCTTTTTTATTAAATATTTTTACTTTATCATTATTTTTTGATAGTTTTTTACCTTGTCATTGTTAAAGTTTATTTATTATTCATATTTAATTTATATTATATTTCTTTTTAATGCAATAATTGGAATATTTATTTAGTGTTTGGTTGTGGTTTACCTTGTCACAGTTACATTTTCTTGATTTTTCAAAGTTCATTTTGAATTTCTTTCGTTGAAATGCAAGAGTTGGAAATATTTCAGTAGTGTTTGGTTGTGGTTTACCTTGTCACAGTTACATTTTCTTGATTTTTCAAAGTTCATTTTGAATTTCTTTCGTTGAAATGCAAGAGTTGGAATATTTCAGTAGTGTTTGGTTGTGGTTTACCTTGTCACAGTTACATTTTCTTGATTTTTCAAAGTTCATTTTGAATTTCTTTCGTTGAAATGCAAGAGTTGGAATATTTCAGTAGTGTTTGGTTGTGGTTTACCTTGTCACAGTTACATTTTCTTGATTTTTCAAAGTTCATTTTGAATTTCTTTCATTGAAATGCAAGAGTTGGAATATTTCAGTAGTGTTTGGTTGTGGTTTACCTTGTCACAGTTACATTTTCTTGATTTTTCAAAGTTCATTTTGAATTTCTTTCGTTGAAATGCAAGAGTTGGAATATTTCAGTAGTGTTTGGTTGTGGTTTACCTTGTCACAGTTACATTTTCTTGATTTTTCAAAGTTCATTTTGAATTTCTTTCGTTGAAATGCAAGAGTTGGAATATTTCAGTAGTGTATGGATATGGTTTACCCTGTCAAACTTACATTTTCTTGATGTTTCACATATCTTTTGGATTTTCTATCGTTTAAATGTAATATATGGAATATTTTGATTGTGGTTTACCATGTAACAGATACATTTAATATTTTTTTATATTTAAATTTTGAATTTCTTTCATTGAAATGCAAGAGTTGGAATATTTCAGTGGTGTTTGGTTAGGGTTTACCTTGTCACAGTTACATTTTCTTGATTTTTCAAAGTTCATTTTGAATTTCTTTCGTTGAAGTGCAAGAGTTGGAATATTTCAGTAGTGTTTGCTTGTGGTTTACCTTGTCACAGTTACATTTTCTTGATTTTTCAAAGTTCATTTTGAATCATTCAAGAAACGTGATTAAACACGTTTTTAAACTACATGCTATTTGCATGCCTTTCCTTGGCACCTTTTCAAACGAGCGGGGATTCCCCGCCGGTTCCTACACATTGCAAAAAAGTGAGCAGTACGAAAACTCCACGTTTTCAACCAGACTGGTTTTTTAGACATCACACCCACAGAGATGACACACACACATAGAGACGAGACATGCACAGACACGACACACAAACAGAGTCATAGTGAGAGAGATATCCAAAAAGTTAGGTTGATCTAGGTTCACTTAGAGTGGCGCGCCACTCTAAGTGAACCTAGATCAACCTAACTTTTGGATATCTCTCTCACTATGACTCTGTTTGTGTGTCGTGTCTGTGCATGTCTCGTCTCTATGTGTGTGTGTCATCTCTGTGGGTGTGTTGTCTAAAAACCAGTCTGGTTGAAAACGTGGAGTTTTCGTACTGCTCACTTTTTTGCAATGTGTAGGAACCAGTGGGGAATCCCCGCTCGTTTGAAAAGGTGCCAAGGAAAGGCATGCAAATAGCATGTAGTTTAAAAACGTGTTTAATCACGTTTCTTGAATGATTCAAAATGAACTTTGAAAAATCAAGAAAATGTAACTGTGACAATTTAAATCAAAAGCAAACAATAATGATATATTACAAATCTGTCTTTTCATATAAAGAAATTATAAATGAACTTTGAAGAATCATGAAATTGTAACTTTGACAAGGTAAAACACAACAAAACACCACTGAAATATTACAACTCTTTCATTTCAAATAAATAAACTAAATATGAACTGTTAAAAATAAAGAAAAAGTAAATGATTAAATTTAAACCATAAACAAACAATACTTAAATAGTCCAACTCTTGCATTTCAACGAATCAAATTCAAAATGAACTTTGAAAAATCAAGCAAATGTAACTGTGACAAGGTAAAACTGAGTCTCTCAATCCCCGTAAAGCTCTTTTAAAAGATACAAAAACTACTTATTTAACACAAAAATTTCGTTTTTAATGACCACCAAGTAAAGAAAAATCACACGGACTTAGGCAACTGAGTCTCTAAAACCCATTAAAGCTCTTTTAAAAGATAAAAAAACTACATATATAAAAAACAAAAATATTTTTTTATTAAAATAAAGAAAAGAAAAATAACACGTACTAATTAAACTGAGTCTCTCAAACCCCTTAAAGTCATTTTAAAAGGTATAACAATTATTTATTTAGCAGAAATCCTCGCCTTCAATTGAACGGAAAAAATATAAGAATTATTTATTTAACAGAAATTCTCGCTTTTTTGAACGAACACCATGTAAAGAAAAAATCACACTGTCTTAAAACAACAGAGTCCTTCAAACGGAACTTTGAAAATCAAGAGAATGTAAAAGTTACAAGGTAAACCACGGCCCCTTTGGGAGCCTAGAGAACCTTTGAGGACCGGGGGGTTCCTTCGGGGCTGGGGTGGGGGGATCGGAGCCCTTTGAGGTTGTGGTAAGGGACCTCACGGCTAAACCACGACAAAGCACTACTCTCGTGGAACTCAATTCCCATTTAACTCAACCCCGGTGCAACTGAATCCCCCTTGTAACTGAACCCCCGTATAACCGAAACCCCCCGTGCAACTGTATCCCCTTTAACTGAACCCTCGTGCAACTCAACCCTCCATGCAACCCATCCCCCTCAAAACACTTTTCAGCCATTTCTTTTTAAATTGACAATACTTTTCAAACGTTACTTATGTATTATACAGACTACATCGGTGAGTTAAAGCTAGGTCAAGTCACAATGTCTTTCTATCGTTACTTTTCAATTAAGCTATTGAATACCTTCTAGCAATGTCTCTTGTAAGCGTCAAATCTATTAAGTATGTGAGCATATTCTTTGTATTGTTGATGCAAGCATCCCATTCTTTAATTACCCGTGAGGCATTCTTAACCATCGCAATACCTTTACGCAAATATCTTTTCGCGAAAAATTCGCAAATCTCGTAAACTAAAGAAGTAATTACCCTTTTCAAAAACATTAGTCCTTCTATTAATGAACCCATGAAACGAAACCAGTCTGATAACCCCCGCCCCCTTGGGGAGCCTAGAGAACCTTTGCGGCCGGGGGGGTGCGGGCGGGGGTGGGGTGGGGGGCTCGGAGTCCCTTTGGGGTTGTGGTAAGGGACCTCACGGCTAAACCACGACAAAGCACTACTCTCGTGGAACTCAATTCCCATTTAACTCAACCCCCGTGCAACTGAATCCCCCTTGTAACTGAACCCCTGTATAACCGAAACCCTCCGTGCAACTGTATCCCCCTCAAAACACTTTTCAGCCATTTCTTTTTAAATTGACAATACTTTTCAAACGTTACTTATGTATTATACAGACCACATCGGTGAGGTAAAGCTAGGTCAAGTCACAATGTCATTCTATCGTTACTTTTCAATTAAGCTATTGAATACCTTCTAGCAATGTCTCTTGTAAGCGTCAAATCTATTAAGTACGTGAGCATATTCTTTGTATTGTTGATGCAAGCATCCCATTCTTTAATTACCCGTGAGGCATTCTTAACCATCGCAATACCTTTACGCAAATATCTTTTCGAAAAAAAATGAGCAAATCTCGTAAACTAAAGAAGTAATTACCCTTTTCAAAAACATTAGTCCTTCTATTAATGAACCCATGAAACGAAACCAGTCTGATAGCATCACACAATCTCGCTCCTAGTTCCAAAAATGGAATGCATGTAGCGTTCGTAGTAATAGGTTTAAAAACCTATTAGCCAAGTTTAAAAAAAAAACAAAAAAAACTACTAATCAACTTACAGATGAATGACCACGGATTTAACCTAAAAAAAAAACTTGTATAACAGGAACTAGAAATCTACGTCAGAAAAACTTGTCCTTAAATTGCGTAAATCTCTTTGAAAGGGTGTAATGCCCCTGTAGAATAGAATTACCTACCAGAAAAACCGGAAGGAACATAAAGTGGCAGAATTCAATAGATGGTTACTACTAGCTAGCCTCTATTAAGATTAAATAAATAAGACAAGTTTTTTCAACTGAAAGTAAGGAGCAACATTAAAATTTAAGACGAAACGAAATTATTACGTATATGAGGGGGTTCGCCTCCTAGTCAATACCTTGCTCTTTACGCTAAAGTTCGAATTTTGTTCGGATCAAAAACCCCTGAATCGCAAAGGCTGTTTAATTAGAATAGATGGCTCTTTTCAAAGTACTAAGAAAACTCTAGCGTAAAGAGCCAGGTATTGACCAGGGAGAGAAACCCCTCATATACGTTATAATTTCTGTTCGTTTTAAGTTTTAATGTTGTTCCTTACTTCAGTCGAAAAAACTTGTTGTTCTTTATTTAATTTCTGATCGTTTTTTAAATAATCCCCTTCGTAGAAATGTCCCTTACCCCAAGAAAACATCCTCCATGGAAAGATCCTCCCGTGTAACCCTCTCCTCAGACCCCCCCCCAACAAACCAGAAAAAAGTCCCTCCTAAAAGAGTCTGTATACTTACCAATAACCAATACTATGTCTGTGGGGGATTAAGTCATCCTCAAAAACATATTTATTAAACTTTCGACTATGCTAAACAAAATGGCTGTTTCAAAATTTTGATTGGGGGACTTTGGGAAAAAAAAGAGCGTGGGAAGGGGCCAAGTTGCCCTCCAGTTTTTTTGGTCACTTATAAAGGGAACTAGAACTTTTAATTTCCGTTCGAATGAGCCCTCTGACGATATTCTAGGACTACTGGATCGATACGATCACGCCTGGGGAAAACAAAAAAAAAGAAATAAACACGCAGCCGAGATTTTTCTTCTGGCAAAAAATACAAAATTCCACATTTTTGCAGATAGGAGCTTGAAACATAGTAGGGTTTTCTGTTACGTTGGATCTGATGGTTTGATTTTCATTAAGATTCTATCACTTTTAGGGGGTGCTTCCCCCCTTTTCGGAAATAAGACAATTTTTTCAGGCTCGTAACTTTTGACGGGTAAAGCTTAACTTGATGAAACTTAAATATTTGAGATGAGCATAAAACCCAATTATTTTGATGTATCTATTGGTATCAAAATTCCATTTTTTAGAGTTTCGGTTACTATTGAGCCGGGTCGGCCCTTACTTACAGTTCGTTACCATGAACTGTTTGATATGACTAGCAGAACCAGTTTATACAAGTTAAGTCATGGTAATTTTTATAGTAAAAGTAACATTTCGTTAAAACACATATATTTCACGTTATTACCCTTGGTAGCAAACGGAATATACTTAAATAACCCATAATATAAGAAATCTCAAGATATCAAAGGTACTTCCCAAGCTCACGATTAAAACTTCAATATCTTGGAAGAAATCATAAGGACTGACAACATCAATTCCACTATCCCTTGATTCTCGGTGTTTCCCAAATATTCCCAAAAACAAACTGTAGGCGTAATCAAATGAAAGTGAAGAGTGATGTTGGAACTTAAAACGAAAAGAGACGAGGGGGTCAACTACCTTCTAAACCGCCCACACTTGACACTAAATAATCAAGTATGGGTCTCGCACGAGTGGCACAAAGCATGACCCCCATTTCCCCTTCAAAAAATTATAACATGACGAATCTTAAGATTGTTACCATTAAAAGATTGTACCTTTAAGTGGGTACAACTTACCATTTAAAGCTATATAGTTCACGAAAGCATCAACAACAACGGGAACATTGTCTTTCGTCAACGGCAACTCATTCAGATCAAGACTCAAGGGCATCATTTTCTCTTTCAAGATATTGTTAAAAGATTGAGTTTCAGACGGTAAATCCATTTGCATATAAAGAGTCTCCTCATTTTGTGTATTAATAAATAAAAGAGGTCCACTTTTGTAGGCTAGGTCACAAGTTCCTGTTTCATCAGGACCTAAAAATCATAAGGAAAAATATACCAAAGAATCTTAAAAGAGCAAGGCGACATAGGATAGCGCAGATATTCCTCCGAAAGTTAAAAGTAAAAAAAAAAAACACAAACCTAATTTCAACTTATTGGAATAAGATATTAAATGTTATAAATAGATCGATTCGTAATAAACACGTATGCGCATAAATAATCATATGATACTAGAAAAATAAATGGAAAATTCACTCGTAACAAAAAATCCTCTAGGCTACCCCTCGATCGTTACGATAAAGTCTTAAGGCTATGAAAAGCTTCTTATTCCGGTTTCCAGGCCCTTTTGTTTCAGCAGTGCTTCTTAAAGAATTGGAAAAAGTAAAACTTAGGCATAAGAATTGAGGGTTGAGGAAGGGGCAGTCCCCTCATATTCGGAATAATTGCTGTTCATTTTCAGTTTTGATGTTGCTCCTTAATTTCAGTTGAAGAAACTTGCTTTTTGATATTTAATTTCAAATCTTTTTTTTATCTGTGCCTGAAAACACCCCCCCCCCCTTATGTGAAAAATTTTCCCCTCAACGGGAAATTACTCCCAAAATATAGTCTTCTAAAAATACTTTAAGGAACAGTTTGCTGGAGAAAAATCTTGCTTATTCAAATTTTATTTCAGCCCCCCCCCCCGTGAAAAACTCCTCCTATCAATGGAAATTCCTAAAAAAAAAAAATAACTCCTGTGGAAGCTCCCACCCTCAACGGTAAATTTCATCTCCGATGAAAATTCCACCTGGGAAATTTCGCCGGGCAGTTTGCCTTGGGTAAACTTCCCAATATATATATAATTGAACTGTCAAAAGAGAATATTTGGTGGATACAATTTGGGGATATATTATAATTTAGGGAAAGTTTGGGATAAGTAAGCGTCTGTGCAAATGGCAAAAAGTCAGACCTTAGAAGCGGTAAGAGGATGATGTTGCTAAAATGCTTCTAACGAATAAATAGGGTTTCTAGTGCCAAATCTTTTAGTCTTCCTACTCCAGCATACAAGAAGAAAAAAAAAGGTACTTGAATCAAACCTTACCATGTCAAGTTTGTGGAATTTTGTTTTGAAAGAATAAAGATCACGGATGCGTGTTTTTTTTTTTCAGGGGCGATAGTATCCACCCAATTTTCCTTGAATGTAGCGAGAGGGCTCATTCGAACGGATATTGAAAGTTCTAGTGCCCTTTTTAAGCTACCAAAAAGTTGGAGGGCAACTAGGCCCTCTCCCACGCTCATTTTTTCCTAAAGTCACAGGATCAAAATTTTGAGATAGCGATTTTGTTCAAAATAGTCGAAAAATCTAATAACTATGTCTTTGAGGATGATATAATACCCTACAGTCCCCAGGGGAAGGGCTGCATGTTATGAACTTTACCCATTGTTTACATATAATAATGGTTATTTGAAAGTATACAGACGTTCTCGAGGGGACTTTTCTGATGGGGTATGGAGGGGGAGGGTCGGGGGGAGAGGGTTACTTGGGAGGAGCTTTCCATGGAAGAATCTTTCACGGAGGAAGAGAATTTCCATGAAGGGGGCGAAGGAGCGTCCCGGCTCAATAGTAACCGAAACCCTAAAAAACGGAATTTTAATATCAATAGATACATCAAACGAATTGGATTTTTATTCTGATTTTTAATATATAAGTTTCATCAAGTTTAGTTTTACCCATCAAAAGTTAAGGGCCTGACAATATTTGCCTTATTTTCGAAAAAAAGAGAGAAAACACCTCTTAAAAGTCATAGAATCTTAATGAAAATCACACCATCAGATTCAGCGTATCAGAGAACCCTACTGTAGAGGTTTCAAGATCCTATCTGCAAATTTGTGGAATTTTGTATTTTTTGCCAGAAAAAACATCATGGATGAGTGTTTACTCCCCCGCCCTTTTTTCTCAAAATCGTCCGATCAAAATTTTGAGATAGCCATTTAGCCAAAAAAAAAAAAGTAAAATCAATATGCAAATTTCATTGTAATTATTCATGTACGGTGAGCCAAATTCAAAATACGCATTAATTCAAAAACGTTCAAAAATTAAAAAAAAGTTTTTTTTTAACTGAAAGTAAGGAGCGACATTAAAACTTAAAACAAACAGAAATTATTCCGTATGAAAGGGGCTGTCCCCTCCTCAGCGACTCGCTCTTTACGATAAAGTTTGACTTTTTCTCACAATTCTACTTTATTAAACAATAAAAAACTGTAGCGGACAGAGCGGGGCGTAGAGGAGGGGACAGCCCCTTCCATATACGGAATAATTTCTGTTCGATTTAAGTTTTAATGTCGCTCCTTACTTTCCGATTCAATCGAAAGTTTGAAATAGCCACTTATTTCAACAAAATTGAAAGATCCAGTGACTATATCCCTGTTGATGGTAAACTCCTACAACCCTCAGGGCAAAGGCTATAAGTTATGCAATTCACCCATTGGTTACATATTGTATTTGTTATTAAGAAAGGTGGGCATGTTTGACCTTTAGTGACCAAAGAGATGAATAGGATTCAGGTGAATCTTTCGAAGAATTTTGATGGGAGTGTTGAACTAAATCAAAACACGTTGTGTGCATACAGGTTGTCAAAAGGTCATAACTCAGGATTGACTGAGTGTGTTAACTTGAAACTTTCAGAAAAAGATAAGGGGGATGATCAATTGACCAAAATGGCAATATTTGCACGCTACTACTACTACCACTACTACTATGACTGCTACTACTACCACTAATACTGCTACTACCGCTACAACTATTGCTTCTGTAGCGAGTACTTCCAAGGCTGAGGAAACTGAAGTGAAAACTTGAGGAAATTTTGAGGGGAAAATTGAACTACATCAAAACATACTATGTACATAGTTATTGTCAAAAGGACACATCAGCAATATATTTGGAATGGCTTACCCTAACAAGCTGAAACTTCCAGGGCATCATGAGTGGAATGCTCAACTGACCAAAAGGCAACATGTGCATACTACTACTGCTATTAATACTGCTGCTACTACTGTTACTACCACTATTAATGCAACACTACTACTCTCTCTACCGCTACCACTAATGCTATGAAACTGTACTATGATGGCTTAGGATATGAAGGTGGAAATTTGAAAGAATATTTAGGAAAAATTTAAACTAAATCAAAACACACTATGCGCACGCAGATTGTCAAAAGGGTGTATCTTAGGATGAGATTAGTGCGTTAATTTAGAACTTTCAGAGAAGGCTTAAAGAGGAAGATTCATTGACCAAGAAGTAATACGTATATTCTACTACTATTGCTGCCACTATTGCTATCACTGCTACTACTCCACCTTCTACTTCTATTACAAAGACTACTAACGCTAAGAGTATTAAGATGAAAATTTCAGGAAGCGTTGAGGAGGAAGTTGAACTAAATTAAAACAAGCTATGAATGTGCAAGTTATCAAAACGGCATATAGGTAATATCACAGCAGCGGCTAATTGTATTAAGTTCAAACTAGTATTAAAGCTATTGTTGCAAATACTACTACCAGTCATACAACTAGTAGAATTATTACAACTACTACTACTGTGACTACTAGTACAACTATGACTAAAGATATAAAGGTGAAATTGTGAGATCGCCCTTTTCTAGGGCTAGAAACAAAGTCTAGTTGTTGCTTTAAGCAGACTCTGCGTAAACCTCTCCCTCTAAACGCACCTTCTATGTATTAATTTTTATTTATAAATTTCTTTACCCAAGGTTCTTAAAGAAACAACCAATCAATCGGTAGTGCTCAATCGGAAAATGGGAATGGGAAGCAAATTAGTTTGAATAGGATACTCAGAATTAGGTGACAACTTGATTTGATTATTAAATTCAATAAAAAAAGAGGAGAAAAGGTTGTAACATAAAATCTCCCCAATGGCTCTCTTCAGATTTGAATAGTCTAATATTGTCGGTGTCTGTCGTTCCAAGGAGGTTGTTTCTATTGTCCAAGCGTCGTCACCGAGAAAAAAGGATGATTTTAAGCCTAAGGCTACTGAATATTTCTAATTGAATAAATTACTCTTGAATAGCTAGTTAAGGCTTGGATCTGTATTATTAGAATCCTTTAGTCAGAATTATCAAATCAGGTAAATTCTGCTAATTAGGTTAGAAATGGGAGTACTACCGATACGATTTTTGTCTTATCTTTAAAAGTGTTTCAAATGGTATGCGAGAAATGAAATTAAAGGCTTACAAGGTGAGCTAAATGCTCGGAATAACCACAATTGATTAGACACAAATTTATTAGTTTAACCCAAAACATGGCGCTTTCTAATTATTTCTTGTAACAAGAATCGGTGCTCCCAGGACCTTAGATAAATCTTAACTTCAACAGGGAAAATCCTTGATTGAATTTCTCTAGACTGGATAGAACTTAAAATTCTTAGCTTGACTAATAACACTTCTCTCCCTCTAGCCTCTTAGTATACACTTATCAGCTAGCTTGGCTGTATATACGGTCGAGAAAGGGTTAGAAAGGGGATACACTTCTCTTCTGGATTCAAACTCTATGTTATATACCCTAAAGTACGAATATAGGGGGTAAAAGGAACTTGAGTGTAGGAAATTCCAATTTTGTGCGTGGAAATACTGCACTTAAGTTCCACGAAATACTGACCTGGGAAAAACACACAGCTTTAAAGGTTTCGATCCTTGTTTGTGGGTTTTTCCACCTTAAGTCCCTGGTTATTCTAAGCTTATTCCACCAATTTTATGCTTCTGGGAAGGGACTCACTTTAATTTTAGATTGTATCATCTTTCGATAGTGTGGATTTTTAGACAGACCTAGCCTTAACAAAGAAGAAGTATAGAAAAAGAAATCATAAGACCCGTAACTGAATAACGAGACATCTAAGAAGGATATTAGGCTATTCTGTTGTGTTCTGAATATACGTTAATGTAATGTCTCAATCAAAGGACTTACGTCGTGCTAACTATACGACTCCAATGATGTAACCACAAAGTGAAATCTAACAAGAATCTCGAGTTTTTTACAAGGTGGATCACAGCCTTCTACTGTGATCAGAATATCTCCTAATCAATCAGAATAAATCCAAAAACTATCTTAAGTTATCCGAGATTCTACGCTCGCTCTAATAAACCAAATGGACAAGTTCCCAAAGGGAAAGATACAGCTCTGACTAAAGTTAGGGCCCAAAAGGGGGACTCGAAGGATTTAATTGGCAACTTAATTCAACACAGAAATAGGTTTTTTCGGTTTAGACAAAGTGATGAAAAGGTTTTATGCTATTATTTTAACTTTACATTTAAAGAAATTGAGACAAGGCAGGTACTTGCCATAATCAGAGACAACGCTATAGCGTTGCCTATAGTAAAGGCCATACGGCTTCAATGTTTTATTATTATTTTTTTCCCCAGAGGCACTTCATATGGAAGGGTTCGTCGTATAAACTTCAAAGGGGGCTCATTCGATTGGAAATCGAGAGTTCTAGTGCCCTTTCTAAAAGTCAAAAATGATTGGAGGGCAACTAGCCCCCCCCCACGCCCATCATTCCCCCAAACTTTAGAGAGGGCTCGTTTGATTGAAAATTGAAAGTTCTTGTTCACTTTTTAAGAGTCAAAAGAGGCTCCAATGTTTTATTATTTTTTTTTCCAGAGGCACTTCATATGGAAGGGGTCGTCGTAAAAACTTCAAAGGGGGCTCATTCAAATGGAAATAGAGCGCTCTAGTGCCCTTTTTAATTGTTGAAAGTTATTGACGGTCACCTAGCCCCCCCTCCCCACCCCACCCATTCTCCCAAAAACATCCAATCAAAATTTTGAGATATCCATTTTGTTTATCGTAGTTGATTTCCAGATAGAAAATATGTTTTTGAGGAGGATACTCCCCCAGAACCTTCACGGCAAGGATTTTAAGATATGCCCTGGGGGCATATAAGGTTTTTATAGAAGGCGTTGTCGTAGAAGCTGCAAAAGAGGCTCATTCAATTGGAAATTAAAGAGCTAGTGCCCTTTTTAATACTCGAAAGTGATTGGAATGTAACTAGCCCCCCTCCCCCCCCACCCATCATTTCCCCAAACACATCCAATCAAAATTTTGAGATAGCCATTTTGCTCAGCGAAGCTGATTTCCAGATAGAAAATGTATTTTGAGGATGATACTCCCCCACAACCCTCAGGGCAAAGGTTTTAAGCTATGCCCTGGCGTCAAATAAGTTTTTTTTATAGAAGGCGTTGTGGTAGAAAATTCTAAATAGGCTCATTCGATTGGAAATTAAAGGGCTATTGCCCTTTTTAATAGTCCAAAATGATTGGAGGGCAACTAGCCCCCCCCCGCCCATCATTCGCCCAAACAAATCCAATTAAAATTTTGAGATAGCCATTTTGTTCAGCGTAGTTGATTCCCAGATAGAAAATATATTTTAGAGGAGGATACTCCCCCACAACCCTCAGGGCAAGGGTTTTAATTTATGCCCTTGGGACATATAAGGTTTTTATAGAAGGCGTTGTCGTAGAAACTTCAAAACATGCTAATTCGACTGGAAATTAAAGGGCTAGTGCCCTTTTTAATAGTCGAAAGTGATTGGAGTGTAAATAGCCCCCTTCCCCCCCCCCCCACGCCCATCATTTCATCAAAAACATCCAATAATAATTTTCAGATAACAATGTGGTTCAGCTTAGTTTATTTCAAGTTTTAAGATATGTTTTTTAGGTCGTTACTTCCCGACAACCCTCAGGGTAATGGTTTTAAGTTATGCCCTGGGGGCATATAAGATTTTTATAGAAGACGTTGTCGTAAAAACTTCAAAACAGGCTCATTCGATTGGAAATTAAAGGCATAGTGCCCTTTTTAATAGTCGAAAGTGATTGGAGTGCAAATAGCCCCCCCCCACGCCCATCATTTCCCCAAACACATCTAATAAAAATTCTGAGATATCCATTTTGTTCAGCGTAGTTTATTTCCAGATAGAAAATATGTTTTTGAGGAGGACACTCCCCCAGAACCTTCAGGGCAAGGGTTTTAAGATATCCCCTGGGGGCATATAGGGTTTTTATAAAAGGCTTTTTCGTAGAAACTTCAAAAAAGGTTCAGTCGATTGGAAATTCAAATGGATAGTGCCCTTTTTAATAGTCAAAAGTGATTGGAGGGCAACTAACCCCCCCCCCCTACGCCCATCATTCCCCTAAACACATCCAATCAAAATTTTGAGATAGCCATTTTATTCAGCGCAGTTGATTTCCAGATTGAAAATATATTTTTGAGGAGGACACTCCCCCACAACCCTCAGGGCAAGAGTTTTAAGTTATGCCCTGGGGGCATTAAAGGTTTTTATAGAAGGCATTGTCGTAAAAAATTCAAAACAGGCTTATTCAATCGGAAATTAAAAGGGCTTGTGCCCTTTATAAGATTCTAATGGGTTGGGTGGGCCGCTAGCCCCCCCCTACGCCCATCCTGTCCACAAACACATCCAATCAAACTTTTGAGATCGCCATTTTGTTCAGGGTAGCTCATTACCAGATAGAAAATATGTTTTTGAGGAGGACAATCCCCCACAAACCTCAGGGCAAGGGTTTTAAGTTATGCCCTGGGGGCATGTAAGGTTTTTATAGAAGGCTGTGTCGTAGAAACTTCAAAAAAGGCTCATTCGATTGGAAATTCCGAGGGCTAGTGCCCTATGTAAAAGTCGAAAGTGATTTGAGGGCAACTAACCCCTCTCTCACGCCCACCTTTTCCCCAAACACATCCAATCAAAATTTTAAGACAGCCATTTTATTAAACGTAGTTTTAAGTTCTGGTAACCGAATCCTTCATATTATTCCTTATGGAAGGATGCTCGTATAAACTTTAGAAAGGGCTCATTTGATTGAAAGTTGAAATTTCTTCTCCACTTTTTAAAAGTAAAAAGAGATGGAATGGGAACTAGTCCCTCCCCCTCCTCCACACCCTAAATGCATTAGCTACAAGTTTTGAGATAGACATTTTGTTAGAATATTTCAAAGTTCAGATAACAAAAAATCCGGTGTCGACACAGCCCACCAGGGCCAGGGGTAGGCGTTGTAAGTTATGCCCTGGGGCATAACTTATTAAGGGGGGTTTATAACTTACGTGAAAGGGTTTTGTATGGGAAGAACACATAGGAAATCTATTATAATTATCCAATTATAAGGTTAAAATACATACTCTGTGATAGATGCAAAATTGATTTGGCACACAAATTCCTATTAAGGTCAATTCCAAACAGCCGTGATCCCTTTGTGTCAGCAACTGAAATGGTCTAAACCCCCTTATTGGAGCTATTTTTTCAATCCATTCATTGTTGTCAATCGCTGTCCACAAGTTATGCAAGATGTCTATTGTTCATATATAAGGTTTTTATCAAAGAGGTAATCGTATAGAGTTAGATAAAAGCCTCATTCGATTTAAATTGAAAGTTCTAGATCCGTTTTTTAAAGCAAATAATAATTGTACAGTAAGCACCCTCCCCCATGCCAAAAAAAAACTTGAAACTTTTTGCAATCAAAAAGGAACAAGAATTAATTAAAAAAACTTTCCGAAAAATAAGTTTTTCAAAGAAAAGTAAAGGCCATTTTAAATTTAACCTCAGCAGATAAAAATGCTTGTTAAAATTAAAACTCAAAACGACCAGAAATTACTATTAAAGAATAAATGAAACCCAAAATGAACAGAAATTAAATAAACAATAATAGCAAAAAATATACAACAATTAATAGTATAAATGAATAAATAGATCTTAAAGCGAGTAATGCTTAGATTGAATATGAAAATCTAGCTTAAAACGAAAACAAATATTTTGCTATTAAAGTATAAATGAAACTTAAAACGAACAGAAATTAAATAAACAATCAATGCGAACAAATATAACATATATATTAATGTAAATGAATAAATAAATCTTAAAACGAGTGAAACTCAAATTGAATATACAAATCAAGTTTGAATCGAATAAAAATAACTACAAACAAGAGTTTGGGTATCGTATCACTGCAGAAGCCTAAAACCTACTGCGTCATTGGCGCTTTACTTAAAACGAATTATATTAAAAATGTTTTCTTTTGTACTTAATATTTAAAATAAATATTAAAATTACATTAAAATTTTCAACTGATGATCTTTCAGCAATTAATATCATTATGCATCAAATATTCAGTTTAATTTATTAGTTCTTTTCAAGATTGATCAAGACAAATATAGTTTCATTACAAAAAAAATTTGGATACTGCCCCCTTCTTTAACTGTAAAAACCTAAAGCCTTCTACGTCATTGGTGCTTCACTGAAAACGAATTACTCTTAAATTACAAATTTATTATTTTCCAGTTTTTACAGCATTGAAAATGAAAATAAAAATTACAGTGAAAAAAAAACTTGAACTGATTGATCTTTCAACAATTAATATCATTATATATCTAATATTCAATTTGATTTTGTTTATACTTTCCAAGACTGTTCAAGACTCATATGGTTTTGCCATTTTTTTTTAACCGTGCCATTTTTTTTTAACTAATCGTGTTAGTTTGTTATGAAAACATTCTATGGCTTCTAGGCATTTCTATTTGAGCGGAAAACTGCACCTCAAACTTTATGGAACATGTATTTTCTTGCATGAAACTCCAAAATATAATAAAATGTCAAGTTTCGGATTGTTCAACCACTCGCAAGCAAGTGCCATTGGTATTTTTGAATCCGCATGGTCAGTATAGGGGGTGGAGGGTAGGCTAATTCTCGTAGCAGCCCCGTCGTGGTATTGTTCTTATTTTCAACACCTGGCGTCCCGACTATCATATAATCTACCAAGCATACAACTACCCAAAATCAGTATCAATAAATAAAAGAAACCCAAAACGAAAATAAATTAAAATAAATATTAGAGTAACGAGCATAAATTAATGTGAGTAGGGTTCAAAACCCCTATGCTTTCTAAAAACCAAAATAAAATTTGTACTTTACTGAAGAAAAAAATCAAATGAGTTTACTGAAAAAAAATGTCCATTGTCAATTTTATAAACATATGCTGATATTTATTCCCTAAAATCTTAATTAATTTTTGATTTCTTAAAGTTACAAAAGTGAAAATATTTCAAAGAACTGTTTTCAGTAAAGCGCCAATGACGCAGTAGGTTTTAGGCTTCTGCGGTGAGACGATACCCAAACTCTTGTTTGTAGTTATTTTTATTCGGTTCAAACTTGATTTTCATATTCAGTTTAAGTTTCACTTATTTTAAGATTTATTCATTCATTTACATTAATATATATTGTATGTTTGTTCGCATTGATCGTTTATTTAATTTCTGTTCGTTTTAAGTTTCATTTATTCTTTAATAGGAATATATTTGTTTTCGTTTTAAGCTTGATTTTCATATTCAATCTAAGCAATACTCGCTTTAAGATCCATTTATTCATTTATGTTATTACTTGTTGTATGTTTTTTGCTATGATTGTTCATTTAATTTCTGTTTGTTTTGGGTTTCATTTATTCTTTAATAGTAATTTCTGGTCGTTTTGAGTTTGAATTTTAACAGGTATTTGTATCTCCTGAGGTTAAGTTTAAAATGGCCTTTACTTTTCTTTGAAAAACTTATTTTTTTGAATTTTTTTTTTATTAATTAATTAAAAAGGTCACTCACCGAAGTTCCTTTCTAATCTGCTCTCCTCACAAGACAACCCTGATTTCTCTCTGATGCGTAATTAAATACCAAATATTCAATTTGGTACTTAATTTTGATTTGCTTAGCAAGTTTTCGGTTTCGTCCTTTTCGCCAATCCACTAATTTCTGTTAAAAGGTATTTTTTTTTGCCAGTATATTGGGGCTTGATTTCAAAAGCTTGAAATGTCGTAACACTTTACGATATTCAACTTTGTTTTATACAAAACTGGTCTGGATTGGGTCTTCAAATGTTTATTGATTTCAAAATGTTGTTCAGTACTTAAAACAAAGAAATGTCACTTCAAAATTTACGAGTAGGTAATTTGTGATGGCCAATATACAAATTGAATGTATTTTCAAGCCTAGGCTAATTTGAAATAGTCGGTTTATTTTTGACCTATTGGAGTAACGATGATTCCAACTTTTACTTAAATTGAGTTACTAAAGTTACACAAAAATAAGGCTTACTTACTAAATTTTCAGGGAATACTGACTGAGGAGGTTGAGCTGAACCACAACACACCATTGGCATGAAGGTTGTCAAAAGAGCGTGTTAGCAATATCTTAGGAACACCATGGTGTGTGAACTTGAAACTTATTGTGGGGGGTGTTGAACAAACAAAAAGGTAATTTTGGCATCCCACTACTACTAGTTCTGCTAATACTGCTACTACTCCTACTACTACAACTACTACTGCTAGTACTATTGCAATTGCTACTGCCACTATTGCTACTAAAGATAAGGCTACCACTAATAATTCTACTGCTATTACTACTATTACTACTTTTAATATTACTACTGTTAATAAAGCTAAGGGTATTAAGGTGAAGCTTTCAAGGAATGTTTAGGCGGGTGTTAAACTAAATCAAAGCAAACTACTAGTACGTAGATTGTCAAAAGGGTGTAACAGCAATATCTCAGGGAGGGCTTACATTATTAAGTTGGAACACCAAGGGTATGTTGTGGTGTATTTTCAACTAACAAAAAGACACTTTGTGCATATACTAATACCACTGCTACGATTGCTGTAACTTATGATGCTAAGGGTTTTAAGGTGAATCTTTTAGGGAATATTGAGGGGGAGTTTTACTTAAACGAAAAAAAATATATACTTGTATGTTTTAAAAAAGACATATAAGTAATATCATAGGCAGCACAGCGCTGTCATAGATACTTCCAAAGGAGGTCCTTCGATTATAAATTAAAAGTTTTAGTACCCTTTGAAAGAGACAAATGTGATTGGAGGGCAAACAGCTTCCTCGCAAGCCCATTGATTTTTAAAACACATCAAATCAAAAGTTTTAGATAGCCATTTTTTTCAGCATAGTTGAAATGTCCAGTAACTATGTCTCTGGGGCTTTTGAGGAAATCCATGTCCCACAGTTCTCGGAGCAAGGACAGTAAGTTGTGTAGTGTTGCTGTTGGGAAAGAGATAATGTTTGACCTTTGGTGTTCAAAAAGACGAAATGCATTCAAGTGAAGCTTTATAGAATGTTGAGGGGAGTGTAGAACTAAATAAAAAAATTTATGTGAAAATTGGTTGTCAAAAGGGGGAAACTCAGAAATGACTGAGGGTACTAAGTTGAAATTTCAAGTTAATGATGAGGGGGATAAATAAATGATCAAGGGAATGCTGAGAGGATGTTGAACTAAACAAAACGCACTATTTGCTTGTTACCACTATTGCTACGATTACGACTGCTATGACTGGCACTTCTACTGAGGTTAAGGATATTAAGGTAAAATTTTCAGAGAACTTTCAGGGGGTGTTGAAGTAAATCAAAACACTCTAAGTGCAATCAGGTCTCCAAAAGAATGTAGGGGTGATTTCTCAGGAATGCCTTAGAGCATAAAGTTGAAACTTTCAAGGTGTGCTGAGAGGGACACTGAACTAACAAAAAATTACTCTGTGCATACTGCTACTATTAATAATGCTGCTACTTCTTTTACTATTACTATCGTTGCTAAGACTACTACTACTACTGAGGCTAGGGTAGGAAGTTAAAACTTCCAGGGATTGCTTAGGGGGATGTTGAACTAGATAAGAAACATTTTGTACGAGCAGGTTGTCAAAGGGACGTATCAGCAGTATCCCAAGAATAGTCAATGGTATCCAGTTGATACTTTTAGGACATGTTAAGGGGAATGTTGAACAGACACCATGTATCTACGAATGGCTAACAAAACTAGGCCAGAAAAGCCTTAATTAGCAAACTAAATATCCCAAATCATACGTTTCGGACAACAGGCACCTACGAATGCCTAAGAAACCTAGTTCAGATAGACCCAAACAGCAAACTAAACATACCAAATTGTGAGTTTCAAACAATTCAAAACACGAAACACTCCACTAAACATCCCAAATTATAAGTTTTAGAAAATACTCACCTATGAAAGGCTGGGAAACCTAGCTCATGGTAAACTAAACATAAAAAATCATAAGCTTCAAACAATACCCTTCCACGAAGGGCTGAGAAACCTAGGTCATCTGTGGAAAACTAGACTTAGGTCATATGTAGAAAACTATATATCCAAAATAATAAGCTTCAGACAGCACACACCTAGAAAAGCTTACGAAATCTAGCTCAGAAAAGTCTGAACTAGCAAACTAAACATACCAAATCATAAGTTTCAGGCAACACATAATTACGAAATGCTGCGAAACCCAGATCAGAAAGGCCCAAAATAGCATACTAAACATCCTGAATCGTGACGTTCAGACAATACACACATAATAAAGCCTAAGATACCTAGTTCAAAAAAGCTAAAATTAGGAGACTAAATATCACAAATAATAAGTTTGAGACAAGTCAAACCACGAGATACCAAGCCAAACACCCTTAATCATAAGTTTCAGACAGCAGACACCTACAAAAGACAAAGAAACCTAGCTCAGAAAAGCTCAAAATAGATATCCCAAATCATGAATTTCAGACAAGACAAACCACAAAATACCGGAGTAGACATACAAAATCATAAGTTTCACACAACACTCACTAATGAAATGCTAATAAATCTAGCTCAGAAAAGCCTGATTGGCAAACAAAACACGCCAAATCATAAATTTTACACAATACACACCTGAGAAAGGCTATGAAACCTAGCTCTTAAAGGCTTAAGAAAGCAGAAAAAATTCTAAATTATAATTTTCAGACAACATACACCTACGAAAGCCTAAGAAACCTATCTCAGAACAGTCAAGATTGGCAAATTTCAGACCCTTAATCATAATTTTCAGACAAGTAAAACCACGAAAATCAATTTAAACATTCAAAATTATAAGCTTCAGACAACACACACCAACAAAAGCAACAAAACTTGCTTGGACAAGTACGAATTAGCAAGCTAAACACCCCAAATCATAAGATTCATAAAATACACACCTAAGAAAGGATAAGAGACCTAGCTCAGAAAGGCCTACAAAAGCAAAAACCAAAATGTCTAAGTCATAATTTTCAGACAACACACACTTACGGAAAACCTAAGAAACTTAGCTCAGAAAGGTAAAAATAAGGAAACTAAAGGTCCCAAATCATAATTTATAGACAAGTCAAACTACTAAATATCAAAATAAACATCCCGAATCATGAATTTCAAACAATACCCCTTCCGCGAAAGGCTGAGAAACCTAGGTCATATCAGACTAAACCTCCAAAGTCAAAATTTCCAGATAACACAAACCTAGGAAAGGCAAAGAAACCTAGCTCAAAAAAGCCAGAATAGCAAAGATCCCAAAACATAAATTTGAGACAAAACACACATACAAAGCCTACACACCAACAAAAAGTCAAAATTAGTATATTAAAGATCCTAAATCATAAATTTCAGACAAATCAAACTACGAAATATCAATCTAAACATCCAGAATCATAAGCTTCAGACAACACACCAACAAAAAAAACCTAGCTCAGAAAAATCCGAATTAACAAGCTAAACGCCCCAAATCATGAGATTCAGACAATACTATACACACCTACGAAAGTATAAGAGACCTAGCTCAGAAAGGCTTAAGAACGCAAAAAACAAATTCCTAAATGATAATTTTCAGACAACACTCACCTACAAAAACCTGAGAAACCTAGATCAGAAAAGTAAAAATTAGGAAACAAATGTCAGAAAACCTTATCATAACCTGACTAAATTGTACAAATAGCAAAGCTTTATTATGACTTTTGTGTAATGGTAAAAATAACGAAGCCTTATTATGATCTTTGTGTAAAGAAAACAGACCTAAAATTGTGAAATCTGATTTGAACAATAGTACCCTTGAAGCAACAAGCTCCATAAAATACAAAAAAAAAACAGTATGTTTCAAAATTAGAACTCAACGCCTAAAAATATTACGTGACAACATCACATGATAAGAATTACAACAAAACAGGTTTTTTGGAATATAGTGAAAGCGGAAACCAGCACTTTTGAACAAAGAATTATTATTGGTCTTGGTACAAAACAGAGGGATTGCATTAAAACTGGTCTCTGGCCCATGGGAGTCAAGAGTGACAAAATAAGACAAAGCTTAAAATAATGATTCTGGGGCCCAAATGGGGTAGTCTTTTCTGGAACTGACAACGAGTAGGTGTTTTCGTTGTAATTAGGATGAAGTTACCACTGTCTGTCTGAATTCCCCTTTGAGGATAAAAATTGAGATAAGAAGTAAACTTCCGAAAGATTTCTGTCACCTGGATAGACCAGGCTATGTAATAAATTTAATACGTATATAAGAGACACAAACTAGTGCTGAGTCAAATCACGACATTTTATTATAACAGATAAGAAGTAAACTTCTGACAGATTTCCGTCACCTGGATATACCAGGCTAAGTAATAAATTTAATACGTATAAAGGAGACATATACTAGTGCTGAAGTCAAAGCAAGACATATTATTATAATTTGGTGATTTGGGGTATATTTGGTTAGAAAGACTTGAGGACCCTAGATGAAGATACAGCATTTTCTAATGATTGAAATAGAAATAAAATTAGTTTCGTCTTAGAAACTGGAACTTGGGAATAACCTAAGGTTTAAGTACAAGATAAACCGTTTAACCTTTAAGAATAAATTAAAGAGCTTTCGCCTCCTCCTTCCAGCTTAGTGACCTTTGGAATTTACCTAGCGTTTATTAAAATCTTATATATAAGAAGATTGGAACCAGAGGACAATACAATATTCCTCCCCTAGCGAATTCTCTGACATTATACGAAAGAGGGACTTGGTCTCCTCTTATCGCCGCTTTTGCATTTCAAAGCGTGTTACTAATATATAGAGGTAGTCCTTTTTTTCCACATATATGCTTATGATTGAAAGAGGAATTATATTAGTAGATTAAGATTTCAATCACTCCCATCCCAAGATCCATTTTTCTCTAGAAAAGTTGAAGTTTATCAAAGTTCCAATGAATATTAACTTCCTTTTCATGATATAAACCTGAAACTTGGTTTAATTTATACAACCAGTGAGATCTGATAAAAAGGTTATTCCTAGGTTCCGAGAAACAATAATTTGATGCAAAGAATTTAATTACACTGGTACCCAAGCCTTTTCTGATTATTCAAGTGTAGCTAGTTCAATTAGAAGTATTCAATAGCCTAGAATTAACTTTATCCTTTTTTTCGGTAAACATTCGTGGATTGAACAAGCAGACCCACACAATATTAAACAACATACCTAGAAGAGGTTTAGAAGTATTCAAAATAATTAGAGTTAGAATACTTTCCTTTTATTTCCTTTTATAATAAATATTAGTTGTCACTGGATTCTGAGTACCGATCCTTACCAAGCGTCAAATATAACACGCTACCAAATTTTTAGCCCTGATAAGCAGGGGCAACTTTACACAAAAGGTCCCAAATCTTAATTTTTAAACAATTCAAACTACAGAACATCAAACTAAACATCCCCAATCATAAGTTTCAGACAACACACATCTACGAAATGCTAAGAAAATTAGCCCAGAAAGGCCTAAAATTGCAAACTAAACAGCCCAAGTAATGAGTTTTAGCTAAGTCAAATTACAAAATACCAAACTTAACACACAAAAATAATAAGTTTCAGACAACAACCACCTATGAAAGACTATGAAACCTAGCTCAGAACACGAAAAGTGAATTTAAGAAGTATTCTTTATATTTATTTTATTTTTCAATAAATCCCCTTCAAAATAGGCCAGGAAACACCAACAAAACTAACACACACAGGTTAAACCACGAAACATCATATCTAAACATGCCAAATCCTAACTTTTCAATAAACTCCTTTCGAAATTGACAAGGGAACGCCAGCAAAAATAGCACACACCCGCAATTCAAACGACAAAAAAAAACACAACTAAACGTAGCAAATCCAAGCTTTTCAAACAAGTCTCTACGAAATATACAGGAAAACACCAACAAAGCTAACAGAGACAATTCAAACCATGAATGATCACAACTAAATATGGCAAACCCTAACTTCTTCAAACAAGTTCCTTCAAGAATACACAAGAAACACCATCAAATCTAAGACAGATTAGTCAAACCATGAACAGAAACTTGAAAAAGTTACGAAAACGCGAACGGAACTATAAAAAAGTAACAAATAAGTGAACCAAATTTTCAAAAATTCAGAAACATGCGAACAGAACTTTTCAAAAGTTAGAAACACGTGAACAGAAATGTCAAAAAGTCAGAAGCAATCAAACAGAGTTTTCAAAAAGTTGAAAAGTAATAAAACGGCTGAATTTAGACTTCGTTAGCCTAAGTTAAATTAACCTAAGTTAGCTGTTAAGTATTTTATCCTAGGTAATATATGCCTCAGTTAACTTTTGAAACACACAAATAGAGTTTTAAAAAGTCAGGAAAATACGTGAGAAAATCGAAAAAACAAGTTTATTATGCTTGTGTTCTCTCGAAGAATTCGAGAACCTAGAGTACAGTATAAAAACCTAAGTTAGAATTCAATTCCATTAAGCGACGATTTATTTATTTCTTCCACAAAAGTACAGGAAACTAGAAGAGAGTAAAGAGATGCAAAACGAAACTAAATATAAAAATTCAGTCTGAGATATCTGACATTAATTTAAATTCACAGTTGATAACAATTTTTGTTTTGCTTGACTGTAAAATCTAGAAAAAATAGAAGAGCAGAAAGAAATGAAAGAATGAGACGTAACTTGGAAATTGGGTCTGCCATGGCGGAGAGTAAAATTGCAGGCAAACTGCTTCTGTTACCTCAACCATTTGGGAGGAGAAAGAGATTAGGGAAAAATAAAGCCGTCATAGTCTTGGCAAAAAACAGAGATGATTAGGAGGTATAACAGAAAGGGTTACATCGGGTTTTGAGAAAAAGTCAGGTGGAATTGAAGAATGGTCTGGAGTAGTAAGTGCCCAATTACCACTGAATACACATGCACTTTCACAAGCCTGAGGCATGGATATGTGTGTGTATTTTCAAGTAATTGGGTTACCAGGGCCATTGATCTATTACTATGAGCCCTACATGGGTTGGCAGACAGGTTTTCTATTATGACACTAATTTTTTGGAGGTCAAACTCATGGATACATGTTTATTTTTTTTTTTTTTTAAACTGGTATTTTTTAAATGAAGCCCATAACACTTTGCAGAAACCCGTGAATGTAGGACTGAAAGTCCGTTCGTAGTATATCTGAACCCAATTACTAATCAAGTTAGTGTGACCGCCATTTTTGGATCTGGTTAGGTGGGTATAATCTGGTTTGGTTCGTTATTGTGAGAGGGTTACTCAATTTACATCTTAGTGTTAACTGGGCGATGACTTAGTCTAATTGCGTAGGTACTAAAGGAACATTTGAAGGTGGAGAAAAAAGGGGTAATTAGTGATTGGATAATATTAACAAGAAATGACTGAAAAGTGTTTTGGAGGTGATGGAAGGAATGTGTACTGTATAATACACAAGTGATGATTTGCACAGTGTTGTCAATTTTAAATAGTTTAGAAATAAAAAAAATTAACAAGAAATGCCTGAAAAGTGTTTTGAGGGAGTTGAGTTGCACGAGGGTTGACTTGCACGAGGGTTCAGTTACATGCGGATTCAGTAAGAAAATAGCTGCTCTTTAGCAAGCTTAGTCATAGCTAGTTGAAACTCCGCATAAACATATTCATTTTTAGTCTTATGGCGTAGGTACTAAAGGAACATTGAATATTTTTTATGATTTTGTGTGTTTTCGTAAGTAAATAACTGATCTTTTAGCAAACTTAGCCTTAGCTACTTGAAAGTCTGCATAAATATCTTCATTGTTAATCTAATTGCGTAGGTACTAAAGGAACATTGAACATTTTTTCTGATTTTGTGTGACCACCCGGTGCCCCAAAGACTCCTGAGCCTCCATTATAACACCTTTTAAGGCTTTATTATATCTTTTCAGAAAAAATTATAATTTTAGGGAATTATTTCGGTGAAACAGTTAGAGACATTTTAAAAGAGGATTTTAGAAAAGGATTTGAGGGTGAAACTCTTTGATCGTTATAATACACAAGTTCCATTTGAACAGTGTTGTGAGGTCCCTTACCACAACCCCAAAGGGCTCCGATCCCCCACCCCAACCCCGAAGGAACCCCCCGGGCCTCAAAGGTTCTCTTGGCTCCCAAAGGGCCCCCGGCGCCCCAATGGCTCCTGAGTCCCCCATTATAATAATTTTTAAGGCTTTTTTATATCTTTTCAGAACAAATTATTATTTTAGGGAATTATTTCGGTGAAACAGTTAGAGACATTTTAAAAGATGATTTAAAAGATGATTTTAGAAGAGGACTAGAGGGTGAAACTCTGTGGTCGTTATGATACACAAGTTCCATTTGAACAGTGTTGTGAGGTCCCTTACCACAACTCCAAAGGGCTCCGATCCCCCCACCCCAACCCCCAAGGAAAACCCAGGTCCTCAAAGGTTCTCTGGGCTCCCAAAGGGCCCCCGGCCCCCCAATGGCTCCTGAGTCCCCCGTTATAATACCTTTTAAGGCTTTATTATATCTTTTCAGAAGAAATTATTATTTTAGAGAATTATTTCTGTGAAACAGTTAAAGACATTTTAAAAGGTGATTTTAGAAGAGGACTTGAGGGTGAAACTCAGTGGTCATTATAATACACAAGTTCCATTTGAACAGTGTTGTGAGGCCCCCTACCACAACCCAACGGGGCTCCGATCCCCCCACCCCCCCCCCTAAGGAAGCCCCCGGTCTTCAAAGGTTATCTGGGCTCCCAAAGGGCCCCCCGGAGCCCCAATGGCTCCTGAGTCCCCCATTATGATACCTTTTAAGGCTTTATTATATCTTTTCAGAACAAATTATTATTTTAGGGACTTATTTCGGTGAAACAGTTAGAGACATTTTAAAAGATGGTTTAAAAGATGATTTTAGAAGAGGACTTGAGGGTGAAACTCTGTGGTCGTTATAATACACAAGTTCCATTTGAACAGTGTTGTGAGGTCCTTTACCACAACCCCAAAGGGCTCCGATCCCCCCCCCCCCAGCCCCAAGGAAAACCCCCGGCCTCCAAGGTTCTCTGGGCTCCCAAAGGGCCCCGTCGCCCCAATGGCTCTTGAGCCCCCATTATAATACTTTTTAAGGCTTTATTATATCTTTTCAGAAACAATTATTATTTTAGGGAATTATTTCGGTGAAACAGTTAGAGACATTTTAAAAGATGATTTAAAAGATGATTTTAGAAAAGGATTTGAGGGTGAAACTCGGTGGTCGCTATAATACACAAGTTCCATTTGAACAGTGTTGTGAGGTCCCCTACCACAACCCCAATGGGCCCCGACCCCCCACCCCAACCCCGAAGGAAACCCCCCGGTCCTCAAAGGTTCTCTGGGCTCCCAAAGGGCCCCCGGTGCCCCAATGGCTCCTGAGTCCCCCATTATAATACTTTTTAAGGCTTTATTATATCTTTTCAGAACAAATTATTATTTTAGGGAATTATTTCGGTGAAACGGTTAGAGACATTTTAAAAGATGATTTAATACATGATTTTAGAAGAGGATTTGAGGGTGAAACTCTGTTGTCCTTATAATACACAATTTCAATTTGAACAATGTTGTGAGCTCCCCCACCACAACCCCAAAGGGCTCCGACCCTCCCACTCCCACCCCGAAGGAAGCCCCCCAGTCCTCAAAGGTTCTCTGGGCTCCCAAAGGGCCCCCGGCGCCCCGATGGCTCCAGAGCCCCCATTATAATACTTTTTAAGGCTTTATTATATCTTTTCAGAACAAATTATTATTTTAGGGAATTATTTTGGTGAAACAGTTAGAGACATTTTAAAAGATGATTTAAAAGATGATTTTAGAAGAGGATTTGAGGATGAAACTCGATGGTCGTTATAATACACAAGTTCCATTTGAACAGTGTTGTGAGGTCCCCTACCCCAACCCCAAAGGGCTGCGTTGCCCCCCCCCCCCCCCCGCAGATAGCCCCCGGTCCGCACAGGTCCGCCAAGCTCCCCAATCAACGGAAAGTAAGGAGCAACATCAACACTTAAAAACGGACAGAAAATAGATTTTTACGTGAAAACAACTTCAACAGTGCCCAGCCCCCCGCGATCAGAAATTAAATTATAAAAAAAAGTATCTTCAACTGAAAGCAAGGAGCCACATCAAAACTTAAAAACGGACAGAAAATAGAGGCTGTGTGTTTTTTTTCTGAACTTTCTGAAGGAGGAGAAGGTAACTATTTATTTTAAGAAATTAGTTTACGAGTAGAAAAATGCTTCACTTATTTTTACGTGAAAACAACTTCAACCGTGCTCAGCCCCCCGCGATCAGAAATTAAATTATAAAAAAAGTTTCTTCAAGTTAAAGTAAGGAGCACCATCAAAACTTTAACACGGAAAGAAAATAGATTTTTACGTGAAAACAACTTCAACCGTGCCCAACCCCCCGCGATCAGAAATTAAACTATAAAAAAGTTTCTTCACCTCTTGAATACACAATACCGAAATTTCATTCCACTTTCATGTAAGAAAATTATGGAAAATACAATTCTCTAGTTCAAATGTGAAACTTAAGTCCAGTTTTGAATACTCATAATGATGAGGACTGATGATTCTAATTTAATATTTTTTTTCATAAAAACCTACTTTTTTTTAAACTTCGAAATTATTCAACTTTATTTTTTTTTTATTTTTTTTTTGTATTTATCTTAAAATTAAAAAAAATTCTTAAGGTTATAAAAATTGTACTCTATGATTTCTCAGAGACACGATGCGGCTTTCCCACTGGTACTCTATGGCCGGTTATCGACACTACCTAATTTATTGCATGCATTAAATCAGTATTTTTTACGCAGTGGAACGATAAACACATAAGTCATATCTTTAAAAAAAAGTGAAGATGGAACATTTTAATAAAGTGTGTTCACATGACAATGTTATTGTAGCATTAAATGCCAACAAGGAGAAGTATTTAAACTATGAAACAAGTACAAGTGGTAGCACTATTGGAAATGTATGTATGCATTGTCATGACAGTAAGGAATTAAATTTCTTTAGAATACCGAAAAGATTCCATTGTACAAATGGTGGATATGCAAGATTGAGATTTCCGGAGATAATTGCACTCAAAGAGAATGCAAACATAAAGATAAGCGTTGATGATAGAGGACAACTCCTTGCTACTGTTGCAGGTAACACATTACCAACTGATACATCCAATCGTCATCTTTTAGGTATTAGCATTCAACGGAAGGTCAATAAAAGAAAGGCCTACTCTTCTACGAATATTGTAAACCATATCTTAGCTAAGTGCCGAAACTGTTACCTGTTTAAAAATAATGTAGTAAAAGACGGTGAAAGTGACAAAAAAACAAAATGAGCATTGTCTGAGAATGTCGATATGGAATAATAAAATGAATTGATGAAAAACAAAATGCAAGAAGACGTTACGACCAATAACCAAACAGTCGATGACTCAAAGAATAGCAAAAATGAAACGTATTCTAAGCCTGTTAGTCCCACACCAGTAAATATTGTGTATGACTCAAAATGGAATAATTATTATTCTACCGATTACGACTTAAGAGAAGACAATAGCTACAATATCAAGAGAGAACATGGTGAACTATTTTATGGAACAGATTCAAAATGTCCAAAGTTGATCATTGATATTAATAATGTATCATAACATATTTTTATATTAAAATTCTACATAGCGTTATTTCATTAAAAGTGTATTATACAATACATTGTTACTTTTTCATTATTTTTAGAGTAAGGTAGCATATCAAACGTTTAGAATGTCTATTAAAACATTGGAGATGTATGAAAAGGAATTCGCATACATCTATTGTCAGACACATGGGATAACATTGTTCTATAAACGGTTCATAATAAAAAAAAATAGTTTGGGACAAGAAAAAAAAACCTAAAATAATGTCGTGAAATCATTTTCAACACTCGGAGCAGAGGGGTGTTGGGATTGAATCATAGAGAAACAACGAATTTACTTTTTTTTAATGTGACTCAAAGACGTTTCGTTCTTTTCAGAGGCATGAAATTACATACAAACGAGCCAATCAGATGTTACAATCCTTTTGTTTGCTCAAAATTCAACAAAGCAAAGAGGGTTAGGCTACTTTATTTTGCATGTTATTCCTAAAGCCGATTAAGATGAAGAAATGTCTTCAAAGTCAAAACTATAAGAAAAAAAAAATTCTGGATATTTTTGTCAGTTTGTAGTTTATGCACCTAATATCGATATCACTAACGATTCTATTTGAACTTTCTCCAAGTTGATCAAATTTATCTCTAAACGGTTCATGATAAAAAATAGTTTGGGACAAGCAAAAAAAAACCTAAAATAATGTCGTGAAGTCCTTTTCAACACTCAGAGCCGGGGGGTGTTGAGATTAAATCATAGAGAAACAATGAATTTACTTTAAAAAAAATGCGACTCAAAGACGTTTTATTCTCTTCACTGGCTTGAAATTGCATACAAACGAGCAAATCAGATGTTACAATCCTTTGGTTTGCTCAAAATTCAACACAGCAACGAGGGTTAGGCTACTTTATTTTGCATGTTATTTTTAAAGCCGATTAAGATGAAGAAATGTCTTCAAAGTCAAGACTATAAGAAAACAAAAAGTTCTGGATATTTTTGTCAGTTTGTAGTTTATGCACTAATATCGATATCAGTAACGATTCTATTTGAACTTTCTCCAAGTGGATCAAATTTATCTCTAAACGGTTCATGATAAGAAATAGTTTGGGACAAGAAAAAAAAACCTAAAATAATGTCGTGAAATCATTTTCAACACTCAGAGCAAGGGTTTGTTGATATTGAATAATAGAGAAACAATCAATTTACTTAAAAAAAAAAAATGCGACTCAAATATGTTTCGTTCTTTTCACTGGCTTGAAATTGTATACAAACGAGCCAATCAGATGTTACAATCCTTTGGTTTGCTCAAAATTAAAAACAGCAACGAGGGCTAGGCTACTTTATTTTGCATTATATTTTTAAAGCCGATTAAGATGAAGAAATGTCTTCAAAGTCAAGACTATAAGAAAAAAAAAGTTCTAGATATTTTTGTCAGTTTGTAGTTTATGCACTAATATCGATATCAGTAACGATTCTATTTGAACTTTCTCCAAGTTGATCAAATTTATCTCTAAACGCTTCATGATAAAAAAAAATAGTTTGGGACAAGAAAAAAAACACTAAAATAATGTATATTTTTGTCAACAGTCATAAAATCCAAGTTCTATTCGTTTTGCCTTCATGTGTTGTTATGTTGAATTTTGATTATACCGGTTTTTCTTTTAATTTTGGCTTCATGTGTTATAAACTTGAATTTAGGTTAGACCGGTTTTTCTTTCTATAGTAGAGACTAGCGTATATTTTTAGAGTAGAAAAAAAATTCAGGTTAGTCTGAAGTTGATTGTCTGAAAAGTATTTTTTTGGGGGGAGATACACGATTGGCTGAAACAAAAGCAGAACTTTTAAAATCACAACAACTGAAGATCAGTAGATAATTCCGTTGTTTTTTTTTTGTTTTTTTTTGTTAAACACGATTGGCTGAAATAAAAGCGGAACTTTTAAAATAACAAAAACTAAAGATCAGTAAATGATTCCTTTTTTTTTTGTTGAACACAATTGGTTGAAACAAAAGCAGAACTTTTAAAATCAAAACAACTGAAGGTCAGTAAATAATTCCATTGTTTTTTTTTTGTTAAACACGATTGATTTAAAAAAAGAGTAACTTTTGAAATAACAACAACAGATTAGACCGGTTTTTCTTTTAATTTTGGCTTCATGTGTTATTACGTTGAATTTAGATTAGACCGGTTTTTCTTTATATAGTAGAGACTAGTGCATTTTTTTAGAGTAGAAAAAAAAATTCTGGTTAGTATGAAGTTGTTTTTATGAAAAGTATTTTTTTTTTGGGGGGGGGAGATATACGAGGTGCTGAAAAAAAAGCAGAAATTATAAAATCACAACAACTGAAGGTAATTATATATTTCCGTTGTTTTTTTTTGTTAAACACGATTGACTGAAATATAAACAGAACTTTTAAAATCACAACAATTAAAGATCAGTAAATGATTCCTTTGTTTTTTGTTTTTTTTTGTTAAACACAATTTGTTGAAAAAAAAGTAGAACTTTTAAAATCACAACAACTGAAGGTCAGTAAATAATTCCATTATTTTTTTTTGTTAAACACGATTGATTGAAATAAAAGAGGAACTTTTGAAATCACAACAACTGAAGGTCAGTAAATAAAAAAAAACCTAAAATAATGTCATGAAATCAACATGCAAAGTCGACATAGCTTTATTTCATTTTTTAAGGTTCATTTAGACGAGGTTAAGTGCGCGCACGTAACCTCGTCAAAATGAACCTTAAAAAATGAAATAAAGCTATGTCGACTTTGCATGTTGATTTTATGACATTATTTTAGGTTTTTTTTTTTATTTACTGACCTTCAGTTGTTGTGATTTTAAAAGTTCCTCTTTTATTTCAATCAATCGTGTTTAACAAAAAAAAAACAATGGAATTATTTACTGACCTTCAGTTGTTGTTATTTTAAAAGTTCTGCTTTCTTTTCAACCAATCGTGTTTAACAAAAAAAAACAAAGGAATTATCTACTGACCTTCAGTTTTTGTGATTTTAAAAGTTTTACTTTTGTTTCAACCAATTGTGTTTAACAAAAAAAAACAAAAAACAAAGAAATCATTTACTGATCTTTAGTTGTTGTGATTTTAAAAGTTCTGCTTTTATTTCAGCCAATCGTGTTTAACAAAAAAAAAACAACGGAATTATTTACTGATCTTCAGTTGTTGTGATTTTAGAAGTTCTGCTTTTGTTTCAGCCAATCGTGTATCGCCCCCCCCCCCCAAAAAAATACTTTTCAGACAATCAACTTCAGACTAACCAGAATTTTTTTTTCTACTCTAAAAATATGCGCTAGTCTCTACTATAGAAAGAAAAACCGGTCTAATCTAAATTCAACGTAACAACACATGAAGCCAAAATTAAAAGAAAAACCGGTCTAATCTGTTGTTGTGATTTTAAAAGTTCCTCTTTTATTTCAATCAATAGTGTTTAACAAAAAAAAACAATGGAATTATTTACCGAGCTACAGTTGTTTTTATTTTAAGAGTTTTGCTTTTGTTTCAAGCAATTTTTTTCAACAAAAAAAAAACAAATGAATCATTTACTTATATTTTGTTGTTTTGATTTTAAAAGTTCAGCTTTTATTTAATCCAATCGTGTTTAACAGAAAAAAAAACAAAAAAAAACAACGGAATTATCTACTGATCTTCAGTTGTTGTGATTTTAAAAGTTCTGCTTTTGTTTCAGCCAATCGTGTATCTCCCCCAAAAAAATACTCTTCAGACAATCAAATTCAGACTAACCAAATTTTTTTTTTCTACTCTAAAAATATACGCTAGTCTCTACTATAGAAAGAAAAACCGGTCTAATCTAAATTCAACGTAGCAACACATGAAGCCAAAATTAAAAGAAAAACCGGTCTAATCTAAATTCAACGTAACAACACATGAAGCCAAAACGAATAGAACTTGGATTTTATGAGTGTTGACAAAAATATACATTTTTTTTTTCTTGTCCCAAACTATTTTTTTTATCATGAAGCGTTTAGAGATAAATTTGATCAACTTGGAGAAAGTTGAAATAGAATCGTTACTGATATCGATATTAGTGCATAAACTACAAACTGACAAAAATATCTAGAACTTTTTTTTTCTTATAGCCTTGACTTTGAAGACATTTCTTCATCTTAATCGGCTTTAAAAATAACATGCAAAATAAAGTAGCCTAACCCTCGTTGCTGTGTTGAATTTTGAGCAAACCAAAGGATTGTAACATCTGATTGGCTCGTTTGTAAACAATTTCAAGCCAGTGAAAAGAACGAAACGTCTTTGAGTCGCTTTTTTTTTTTAAGTAAATTGATTTTTTATCTATTATTCAATCTCAACACCCCCCTGCTCTGAGTGTTGAAAATGATTTCACGACATTATTTTAGGTTTTTTTTTTCTTGTCCCAAACTATTTTTTATCATGAACCGTTTAGAGATAAATTTGATCAACTTGGGGAAAGTTCAAATAGAATCGTTAGTGATATCGATATTAGTGCATAAACTACAAACTGACAAAAATATCCAGAACTTTTTTTTTCTTATAGCCTTGACTTTGAAGACATTTCTTCATCTTAATCGGCTTTAGAAATAACATGCAAAATAAAGTAGCCTAACCCTCGTTGCTTTGTTGAATTTTGAGCAAACAAAAGGATTGTAACATCTGATTGGCTCGTTTGTATGTAATTTCCTGCCAGTGAAAAGAACGAAACGTATTTGGGTCACATTAAAAAAAATTAAATTCGTTGTTTCTCTATGAGTCAATCCCAACACCCCCCTGCTCTGATTGTTGAAAAAGAGTTCACGACATTATTTTAGGTTTTTTTTTTTCTTGTCCAAACTATTTTTTTATTATGAACCGTTTATAGAACAATGTTATCCCATGTGTCTGTCAATAGATGTATGCGAATTCCTTTTCATACATCTCCAATGTTTTAATAGACATTCTAAACGTTTGATATGCTAGCTTACTCTAAAAATAATGAAAGCGGAACAATGTATTGCATAATACACTTTTAATGAAATAACGCTATGTAGAATACTAGTACAAAAATATGTTATGATACATTATTAATATCAATGATCAACTTTGGACATTTTGAATCTGTTCCATAAAATAGTTCACCATGTTCTCTCTTGATATTGTAGCTATTGTCTTCTCTTAACTCGTAATCGGTAGAATAATCATTATTCCATTTTGAGTCATACACAATATTTACTGGTGTGTCACCGACAGGTTCAATATACGTTTCATCTTTGCTATTATTTGATTCATAGACTGTTTGATTAATGGTAGTAACGTTTGCTGGCACTTTGTTTTTCATCAATTCATCTTAATATTCCATAGTGACATTTTCTGACAATGCCCATTTCATTTTTCTGGCAATTTCACCGTCTATTATTACATCATTTTTACAAAGGTAACAGTTTTGGCACGTAGCCAAGATATGGTTTACGATATTCGTAGAAGAGTAGGCCTTTCTTTTATTGACCTTCCGTTGAATGCTAATAACTAAAAGATGATGCTTGGATGTATCAGTTGGTAATGTGTTACCTGCAACAGTAGCAAGGAGTTGTCCTCTATCATCAACGATTATCTCTATGTTGGCATTCTCTTTGAGTGCAATCATCTCCAGAGATCTCAATCTCGCATATCCACCATTTGTACAATGGAATCTCTTCGGTATTCAAAAGAAATTTAATTCCTTACTGTCATGACAATGCATGCATACATGTCGAATAGTGCTACCGCTTGTACTTGTTTCATAATTTAAATACTTAACCTTGTTGGCATCCATTGCTACAATAACATTGTCATGTGAACAAACCTTATTTAAATGTACCATCTTCACTTTTTTTTTTAAGATATGACTTATGTGTTTATCGTTCCAATGTGTAAAAAATACTGATTTAATGCTTGCAATAAACTAGGTAGTGTCGATAACCGGCCATAGAGTATCAGTGGGAAAACTGCATCGTGTCTCTGAGAAATCATAGAGTACAATTGTTAGAACCGTAAGCATATTTTGACATTTTAAGATACATACAAAACAAAAATAATAAAATAAAAAAATAAAGTTGAATGATTTCGAAGTTTAAAAAAAAGTATGTTTTTGTGAAAAAAAAAATATTGAATTAGAATCATCAGTCCTCATCATTATGAGTATCCAAAACTGGACTTAAGTTTCACATTTGAACTAGAGAATTATGTTTTCCATAATTTTCTTACATGAAAGTGGAATGAAATTTCGGTATTGTGTATTCAAGAGGTGAAGAAACTTTTTTATAGTTTAATTTCTGATCGCGGGGGGTTGGGCACGGTTGAAGTTGTTTTCACGTAAAAATCTATTTTCTGTCCGTTTTTAAGTTATGATGTTGCTCCTTACTTTCACTTGAAGAAAATTTTTTTATAATTTAATTTCTGATCGCGGGGGTCTGAGCACGGTTGAAGTTGTTTTAACGTAAAAATACGTGTAGCATTTTTCTACTCGTAAACTAATTTCTTAAACTAAATAGTTACCCCGTCCTCCTCCCTCAGAAAGTTCAGAAAAAAAACACAATAGCCTTATCTGTAGTGAAGCATTTTTCTACTCGTAAACTAATTTCTTAAACTAAATAGTTACCCTCTCCCCCCTCAGAAAGTTCAGAAAAAAAACACACAGCCTCTATTTTCTGTCCGTTTTTAAGTTTTGATGTTGCTCCTTACTTTCAGTTGAAGATACTTTTTCTTTTATTTTAATTTCTGATCGCGGTGGGGGTTGGGCACTTTTGAATTTAATTTCACGTAACCATATATGTTCTATCTGTTTTTAACATTCTATATTTCTCATTACTGTGAGTCGAATATACTTTTTTATATTTTAATGTCTTATTGCGGGGGGCTGTGCAGTGTTGTAGTTGTTTTCTTGTAAAATTCTATTTCTGTCCGTTTTTAAGTTTTGATGTTGCTCCTTACTTTCAGTTGATTTGTGAGCTGTGGGGACCTTTGAGGACGGGTGGCTTCCTGCGGGTTTGGGGGGGGGGGATCGGAGCCCTTTGGGGTTGTGGTAGGGGACCTCACAACACTGTTAAAATGGAACTTGTGTATTATAACGACCACCGAGTTTCACCCTCAAATCCTCTTCTAAAATCATCTTTTAAATCATCTTTTAAAATGTCTCTAACTGTTTCACAGAAATAATTCCCTAAAATCTTCCCTCTTTGTACAGGCCAATGAGCCTTTGAGGGATTTATAACATCTAATATTGTATGTGTATTTAATGAAGAATAAAACTTATCTTATCTTATCTTATCTAAAATAATAATTTGTTCTGAAAAGATATAATAAAGCCTTAAAAAGTATTATAATGGGGGCTCTTGAGCCATTGGGGCGCCGGGGGCCCTTTGGGAACCCAGAGAACCTTTGAGGACCGGAGGGCTTCCTTCGGGGTTGGGGTGGGGGGATCGGAGCCCTTTGGGGTTGTGGTAGGGGACCTCACAACACTGTTCAAATGGAACTTGTGTATTATAACGACCACCAAGTTTCACCCTCAAATCCTCTTCTAAAATCATCTATTAAATCATCTTTTAAAATGTCTCTAACTGTTTCACCGAAATAATTCCCTAAAATAATAATTTGTTCTGAAAAGATATAATAAAGCCTTAAAAGGTATTATAATGGGGACTCAGGAGCCATTGGGGCGCGGGGGGCCCTTGGGTAGCCAAGATACCCTTGGAGGCCCGGGGGATTTCCTTCGGGGTGGGGGTGGGAGGATCGGAGCACTTTGGGGTTCTGGTAAGGGACCTTACAACACTGTTCAAGTGGAACTTATGTATTATAATAACCACAGAGTTTCACCCTCAAGTCCTCTTCTAAAATCATCTTTTAAATCATCTTTTAAAATTTCTCTAACTGTTTCACCGAAATAATTCCCTAAAATAATAATTTGTTCTGAAAAGATATAATAAAGCCTTAAAATGTATTATAATGGGGGACTCAGGAGCCATTGGGAAGCGGGGGGCCCTTGGGTAGCCCAGAGACCCTTTTTAGACGGGGGGGTTCATTGGGGTTTGGGGTGGGGGATCGGAGCCCTTTGGGGTTGTGGTAAGGGACCTCACAACACTGTTCAAATGGAACTTGTGTATTATAACGACCAAAGAGTTTTACCCTCAAATCCTCTTCTAAAATCATCTTTTAAAATGTCTCTAACTGTTTCACCGAAATAATTCCCTAAAATAATAATTTGTTCTGAAAAGATATAATAAAGCCTTAAAAAGTATTATAATGGAGGCTCAGGAGTCTTTGGGGCGCCGGGTGGTCACACAAAATCAGAAAAAATGTTCAATGTTCCTTTAGCACCTATGCAATTAGATTAAAAATGAAGATATTTATGCAGACTTTCAACTAGCTAAGGCTAAGTTTGCTAAAAGATCAGTTATTTACTGACGAAAACACACAAAATCAGAAAAAATATTCAATGTTCCTTTAGAACCTACGCAATAAGACTAAAAATGAATATGTTTATGCAGAGTTTCAACTAGCTATGACTAAGCTTGCTATAGAGCAGCTATTTTCTTACTGAATTCGCATGTAACTGAACCCTCGTGCAAGTCATCCCTCGTACAACTCAACTCCCTCAAAACACTTTTCAGGCATTTCTTGTTAATTTTTGTATTTCTAAACTATTTAAAATTGACAACACTGTGCAAATCATCACTTGTGTATTATACAGTACACATTCATTCCATCTCCTCCAAAACACTTTTCAGTCATTTCTTGTTAATATTATCCAATCACTAATTACCCCTTTTTTCTCCACCTTCAAATGTTGTTTTAGTACCTACGCAATTAGACTAAGTCATCGCCCAGTTAACACTAAGATGTAAATTGAGTAACCCTCTCACAATAACGAACCAAACCAGATTATACCCACCTAACCAGATCAAAAAAATGGCGGTCAAACTAACTTGATTAGTAATTGGATTCAGATATACTACGAACGGACTTTCAGTCCTACATTCACGGGTTTCTGCAAAGTGTTATGGGCTTCATTGAAAAAATACCAGTTTAAAAAAAATAAAAAATAAACATGTATCCATGAGTTTGACCTCCAAAAAATTAGTGTCATAATAGAAAACCTGTCTGCCAACCCATGTAGGGCTCATAGTAATAGGTCACTGGCCCTGGTAACCCAATTACTTGAAAATACACACACATATCCATGCCTCAGGCTTGTGAAAGTGCATGTGTATTCAGTGCTAATTGGGCGCTTACTACTGTCTGGATTGGTAAAAACCTAAGAAGGAGTTTAGGATTTGGCTGATCAACATTTTCAGGCATTTGACCCCAACTAATGATTGATTCGTTTCAGAACAAGTCTCTTGGAGAGAAGGTTGGGTCAGTAGTTAATAACCTACCAAGCTATTGTCTTTCCAAGTTATGATTCCCGGGAGATACTCTCTCTCATTACCAGTCACTATCTATTTCCTCCCCAGCCATTACTTTGTAGCCCCATACCTCATCCTTATCTTGTGTTTATATCGACATTTACTCCCTCCAAACCATTTTTCTTAAGCCATATATCGAATTTTCGCCTTCATTATGCATCCCTTGCAGACACTTCTTCTTAATTTGACTTTTGAATGGGATGGGACCCGCAAGAAACTTATCAATTTTTCCACAGATTTGTTTCTCATTTCTCTGTACGTCTGTGGTCGCCGCGCAGCCTAACCAATTAGATTTTATCATGAGTAATTTCAAATTCTTGCATGAGGCAAGTCTTGTTCTAGTTTCGATGTAGATTTGTTTCCATCGTTGGATATTAAGAGGCTAATTGAGCCAGTCCCTCTTGACACCTAGTGTCAGCTCATATACCAAGACTCTGTATTTTGTTTCTGTCAGACAAAAATTCGAGAGAAGGGGAAATTCATTGTTATATCATGCTACAAAGCCATGATTAGCAATGAGGCAGAACCCGTACGATCGTTGTTCCTTTGTAATTTTTCTATTTTTCTGATAATTTGTTTGGTATAAGAACATCTCCGTCATGCAAGGCTCGAGAATTGTATAGCTATATTAGTACTATCTTTTTCTGCTAATATCACGGAAACTCTACTTCAGAATCCCTAGCCTGGTTGGCATGGCTACACAGCAAATAACTCCGATCTTTCAGCATACACATTGGATAGAAATTGATCCTGAGACAAGCTGATGGTAGGGGGCAACATGGAAATTCGCCAGAGAAAGAAGGTTGGTAGGTTTAATTGTGATTTTGAAGTTTGTGTTTTAGTGTGTTTTTGGTTGTTTTTGTTTCTTTACCATTTGAGGCCCTGACCATCGTCACTTAGTGCTTCCCATTGATCTTAGGAGTAGGGTGTTGGGCCCCAACTATCCAATAAAAATCCTTTTCATTCTTCTAGCTTAATTCTAAAGTTGTTTCTATTTTTGCCATATTAGTCTGTGACGCTTCGAGAGAAAACGCTACTATTTAAGACGAGTATAACATTTGGCTAGACAGTGACTAATCCAGACAATAAAGTCTGTTACAAAGCCAAGTTTTTGATCTGAGGTCAGCATCATTCAGATAATCATTGAATACTGAAGTTACATGACTAAGGCCTTGGATGAATTGAGTTTATTGGTCACGACCTCGGAAAGAAACTGCCCCTAGAGGGATCGTGCTCTTTTTATGCTATCTATTTTGAGTTCAGTTCTGTTTTGTTAGGAGAAAGTTAAAAGTAAGTTTCTTACCCTTTTGATGTGCCTTTATTTTCTCACCTATATTATAAGTTTGGGAAGTTTTACGATCTTTTGTAGGACAGTAATACCCCTAGATTTTTACGATATATTTTACGAGAGAAAATATCTATAAGTGTGAATAAGCCTGTTCGTCGAACACAGATAAGATTACCATTCGGTAATGCAGGAAAATGTTTTCACTCACTCTGGCCCAGAGCTCGGGGATCTGAAGTGACATGAAACTACAGACATTCAAGGGAAATACACAAATGAGTATTTTCTCCCCCTAGGACAATTGGTTCGGTATAAGGACACTACCGTATATTCCATAATTTATTTAGGCTATTGTGCTTAGAGTATAAAGGAGAAACTCAGTATTACTCTGGCGTGACCATGCCTACCCTTTAGTACTGGTGTCAATCTCTTTTTCCCCTAATAAGTAGAGATGCCTTATTGACTCGTGACAGAACCACGTGGTTCTGTCAGCATTTTTAATGCTGACGGGGCTCCTAATAAGGGCATAGCCTCCCTTAGAGAATGATTACGTAATGGGGTCAATGACCTCTTTTTCCAAGGTCGATTTATTTGATGTTTCTATGTGTAATAGCTCCGGGACGAAGGTTGCACATGCGCATTGAATTCTAACGGGAAACAATGTTATTGATCTAGGACTCGAGGGGGAAGTGAATTACCGAGAACTTGATTGCGTAATCAAAGTGTGTCAACAACAACGACCTTGACATTCGCTGAGAGCGTACACTTACAACAACAAAAACCCGGAATTTAGAACACCTGTGCTGTCGACCTCAATTCACCTATCGTGAACCAATAATTCCCCTTAGAAACAACAAATTAATTTCCCCTTCTTGACAGATCAATCAATCAATGACATCATCTGTCAGACTTTAAAAATTTTTTGCCTAGAGACGATTCTCCAGGAATATATCCAAGTCATTAATGTCTTTGCCTCGGAAACAACTCTTTTGGTCGAACTCCAAAGGATATTAATAACCAAAGGCCATGGAAACAATTAGGCAAGAAGCATCTTAGCGATGAATTGTTTTAGCACGCGAAAAGGTTTCATATTAATTTGAAATGCGTTAGCGCAGAGATGCCAATAACAAAGGAACACGCTGAATTTACGTTTAGGTATTATTTGGGCGAAACCGTTTTAGACAGGTTATGGAACTATTTCGGCGAAACGGTTAGAGACATTTTAAAAGATGATTTTAGGAAAGATTTTAGAAGAGAATTTAATGGTGAAACTCTGTGGTCGTTATAATACACAAGTTTCATTTGAACAGTGTTGTGAGGTCCTCTAACCCAACCCCAAAGGGTTCCAATCCTCCTACCCCAACCCCGAAGGAAGCCCCCGGTCCTCAAAAGCCCCCCAAGCTCCCAAAGGCCCTCCACCGGTCCCCAAATGTCCCCCAGGCCCCCAACTGTCCCCCCGGACCCTCAAAGGCCCCCTCCAAGCTCCCAAAGGGCCACCGGCGCCCCCAAAGGCCCACCCAGACCCCCAAAGGCCATCCCCGGGCCCCCCAAAGGCCCAATCGAGCTCCCAAAGGACCAACGGGGTCCCAAAGGCCCTCCACCGGCCCCCAACTGCCCCAAATGCCCTCCCATGGTCCTCAAAGGTCCCCCGGGCTCCCAAAGAACCACCGGCGCCCCAAAGGCCCTCCACCGGTCCCCAAATGTCCCCCAGGCACCCAAAAGCCCACCCACCCCCCCCCAAGCCCTCCCCCGACCCCCAACGCCCATCCCCCCGTCCCCCAAGGTCCCCCCGAGCTCCCAAAAGACCACCGGCCCTCAAGGGACCCACAGACCCTCAAAGGCTCTTCCCGAGCACCCGTCTTTCGTTGATGTGAGTTGTCTGAAATCTATGATTTGGGATGTGTAGTTTGCTACTTCAGGCTTTTCTGAGCAGGATTTCTTAGCCATTCGTAGGTGTGTGTTGACTGAAACCAATACTTTGGGATGAGTAGTTTGCTATTTCAGGCTTTTATGAGCTAGGTTTCTTAGTCGTTCATAGGTGTGTGGTGTATGAAACCTATGATTTGGGATATGTAATTTGCTATTTCCGACTTTTCATAACCAGATTTCTTAGTCTTTCGTAGGTGTGTGGTGTCTGAAACCTATGATTTGGGGTGTGTGGGGTGCTATTTTTTTGACTTTTCTGAGCTGGATTTCTTAGCCATTCGTAGGTATGTGTTGACTGAAACCTCTGATTTGGGATGGTTAATTTGCTATTTTTGACTTTTCTGAGCTAGATTTCTTAGCCTATCATATGTTTGCCCTTTCAGAAAATTATGATTTGGGAGGTATAGTTTGCTTTTTGGACTTTTCAGAGCTAGGATTCTTAGTCACTCATAGCTGATTGTTGTCTGAAACTTCGAGTTTGGGATGAGTAGTTGGCTATTTCAGACTTTTCTGATCTAAGGTTTCTTAGTATTTCATAGGTGAATGCTGTCTGAAACTTATGATTTGGGATGTGTAGTTTGCTATTTAGTGCTTTTCTTAGTTAGATTTATTAGTCTTTCATAGGTGTGTAGTGTCTGAAACCTATGATTTGGGATGTGTAGTTTGATATTTTCGACTTTTCTGAGCTAGGTTTCTTAGACTTTCATAGGTATGTGTTGTCAGAACATTATGATTTGGGATGTGTAGTTTGCTATTTCAGGCTTTTCTGAGCAGGATTTCTTAGCCGTTCGTAGGTGTGTGTTGTCTGAAACCGATGATTTGGGATGGTTAATTTGCTATTTTTGACTTTTTTGAGCTAGATTTCTTAGCCTTTCATAGGTGTGTCCTTTCAGAAAATTATGATTTGGGAGGTATAGTTTGCTTTTTGGACTTTTCATAGCTAGGATTCTTAGTCACTCATAGGTGTTTGTTGTCTGAAACTTCGAGTTTGGGATGAGTAGTTGGCTATTTCAGACTTTTCTGAGCTAAGGTTTCTTAGTATTTCGTAGGTGAATGCTGTCTGAAACTTATGATTTGGGATATGTAAATTACTATTTCGGACTTTTCTGAGTTGGATTTCTTAGTCTTTCATAGGTGTGTGATGTCTGAAACCTATGATTTGGGATTTGTAGTTTGCTATTTTCTACTTTTATGAGCTAGGTTTCTTAGACTTTCATAGGTCTTTGTTGTCAGAAAATTATGATTTGGGATGTGTAGTTTGCTATTTCAGGCTTTTCTGAGCTAAGGTTTCTTAGCCTTTCATAGGTGTGTCCTTTCAGAAAATTATGATTTGGGGGGTATAGTTTGCTTTTTGGACTTTTCATAGCTAGGATTCTTAGTCACTCATAGGTGTTTGTTGTCTGAAACTTCGAGTTTGGGATGAGTAGTTGGCTATTTCAGACTTTTCTGAGCTAAGGTTTCTTAGTATTTCGTAGGTGAATGCTGTCTGAAACTTATGATTTGGGATATGTAAATTACTATTTCGGGCTTTTCTGAGTTGGATTTCTTAGTTTTTCATAGGTGTGTGATGTCTGAAACCTATGATTTGGGATGTGTAGTTTGCTATTTTCGACTTTTCTGAGCTAGGTTTCTTAGCCTTTCATAGGTATGTGTTGTCAGAAAATTATGATTTGGGATGTGTAGTTTGCTATTTCAGGCTTTTCTGAGCTATGGTTTTCTAGTATTTCGTAGGTGAATGTTGTCTGAAACCTATAGTTTGGGTTGAGTAGTTTTCTATTTTTGACTTTTCTGAGCTAGGTTTCTTAGTCTTTCGTTGGTGTGTGTTGACTGAAACCTATGATTTGGGATACGTAGTTTGCTATTTTTGACTTTTCTGAGCTGGATTTATTAGCCTTTCCTAGGTGTGTGTTGACTGAAACCTATGATTTGGATGTTTGGTTTGCTATTTTTGTCTTTTCTGAGCTAGATTTCTTAGACGTTCATAGGTGATTGTTGTCTGAAACGTATGATTTGGGATGTGTCGATTGCTATTTTAAATTTTAATAGCTATGAGTATTAGTCCGTAATATGCGTTTGTTGACTGAAACTTCTAGTTTGGGATGAGTAGTTTCGCTATTTCAGGCTTTTCTGAGCTAAGGTTTCTTAGTCTTTCATAGGTGAATGATGTCTGAAACCTATGATTTGGGATATGTAAATTACTATTTCGGGCTTTTCTGAGTGGCATTTCTTAGTCTTTCATAGGTGTGTGTTGTCTGAAACCTATGATATGTGATGGGTGGATTGATACTTTTGACTTTTCTGAGCTGAATTTCTTAGCATTTCATAGGTGTTTGTTGTCTGAAACCTATAGTTTGGGATGACTAGTTTTCTATTTTTGACTTTTCTGAGCTAGGTTTCTTAGCCGTTCATAGGTGAGTGTTGTCTGAAACCTATGATTTGGGATATGTAAATTACTATTTCGGGCTTTTCTAAGCTAGATTTCTTAGTCTTTCATAGGTATGTGTTGTCTGAAACCTATGATTTGGGATGTGTGGGTTGCTATTTTTTGACTTTTCCGAGCTGGATTTCTTAGCCGTTCATAGGTGAGTGCTGTCTGAAACTTGTGATTTGAGATGGTTAATTTGCTATTTCCGGCTTTTATTAGCTAGGTTTCATAGCCTTTCATAGGTGTGTGTTGTCAGAAAATTACGATTTGGGATGTGTAGTTTGCTATTTGAACTTTTCAGAGCTAGGATTCTTAGTCCATCATTGGTGTTTGTTGTCTGAAACCAATAGTTTGGGATGACTAGTTTGCTATTTCAGGCTTGTTCATTTTGAATTTCTGTCATGAAATGCCAGAGTTGGAAAATTAGGGTCTTAATCCACCAGCTCAGTATTAGGGTCCCAATCCACCAGCCTGAACGGTGGAAATTCACGAGCTCAGAATTGGGGTCTTAGTCCACCAGCCTGAATGGTGGAAATCCACTAGCTCAATATTGGGGTCTCAGTCCACCAGCCTGAATGGTGGAAATTCACTAACTCAGAATTAGGGTCTTAGTCCACCAGCCCGAATGGTTGAAATTCACTAGCTCAGAATTGGGTCTTAGTCCACCAGCCTGAATGGTTGAAATTCACATTAGACGACACAAAAACTTACACACACACAAAAACTTACACACACGCACAAAAACTTACACACACACACAAAAACTTACACACACACACACAAGAAAACTTACACACACACCAAAACTTACACACACACTATTAAACTTACACACAAACACACACAAAAACTAACACACATACACACATACAAAAACTTACACAAGCACACTAAAACAAAAATGCACACACAAACTTAAAATCACACAAAAACTTACCCACACACACACACACACACACAAAACAAACACACACACACACACACGAAAACTCACACACACACACCAAAAAATACACACACACACACACAGCACACAAAACATAAACATGAACACAAAAAAAACAAAAACACAACTTCAAAAAAAAATACACACACACACACACACACACACACACAAACTTACACATACACACACGAACTCATACACACACACGAACCCACATACTATCACCCACTAATAAACGCACACACACACACACACACAAAAACATAATCATGCACGCGAACACTTACATGCACACAAAAACTTTCATAAACACACAAACTTACACACACACACACACACACACAAAAATGACACAAACACACACAAGAAAACAAACACACACACCCCACAAAACTTACAGACACACAAAAACTAACACACACACACAAACTTACACATGAACACAAAAAAACACAAACAAACACACTCACAAAAAATTACACACACACACACACATAAACAAAACTTAAACAAACACAGGAGAACACATTCACAAACACGACCCCACTAACACACACACAAAAAATAACAACAGATCTCTACAAATTAAACACACAAAAAAGATAAATTTCACACACACTTCAAAACTTACACACACACACACACACAAACTTACACACACACACACACACACACAAACTTACACACACACACACACACACAAAAACTTACACATGAACACGAAAACTTACATGAACACAAAAACTTACATGCACACAAAAACTTACATACACACACACACACAAAACTTACACACACACACGAAAACTCACACACACACGCCAAAACTTACACACACAAAAACTTACACACACACACACACACACACACACAAAAACTTACACATGAACACAAAAAAAACTCACACACACACGCACAAAAATTACACACACACACACACACACAAAACTTCCACATACACACACACGAAAACTTACACACACACGCCAAAACTTACACACACACAAAAACTTACACACACACACACACACAAACTTACACACACACACACACAAAAAAACAAACACAAACAAACCAAAACTAAAACACAAACAAACACACAAACAAACACACACACACACACACACACACACACACACACAAACTTACACACAAACAAAAAAAAATTACATCGACACGCAATAGCTTAGACACACAAAAAATTACACACACACAAAAATAATCACACACACAAGAAAAAACTAACAACCAAACAAAAACTTAAATTAACACAAAAACTTACACACACACACAAGAACTTACACACACACACAAAAACTTACACACACACACACACAAAAAAAAACACAAACACCAACGAAAAAAAAAAGACACACGCCAAAACTAAAACACACACACAAAAACACACACACACACACACACACACAAACAAACACACACAAAAAAACTTACACATTCACACGAAAACTTACATGCACACAAAAACTTATACACACACACACGAAAACTTACACACACACCTCAAAACTTACACACACAAAAGCTTAGACACACAAAAACTTACACACACACACACACACAAAACATACACACACACACAAAAACTGACACACACACACACACAACACACACACACAAAAACTTACACCCACACGCAAAAACTTACACACACACACACAAAAACTTACACACACACACTAAAACAGACTCCATCACAAAATCTTACACACACTAACAAAAACTTACACACACACAAAAACTTACACAGACGCACAAAAACTTACACACACACACACACGAAAACTTATGCACACACACGAAAACTACCATATCACAGTTACATTGTCATAATTTTTCAAATTTCATTTTGAATTTCTATCGTGAAATGCAAGAGTTGGAATATTTCAGTAGTGACATGCTGTGCTTTACCTTCTCACAGTTACATTCTCTTGATTTTTCGAAGTTCATTTGAATTTCTGTCATGAAATGCAAGAGTTGGAAAATTGGGGTCTTAGTCCACCAGCTCAGTATTGGGGACCCAGTCCACCAGCCTGAATGGTGGAAATTCACTAGCTCAGAATTAGGGTCATAGCCCACCAGCCTGAATGGTGGAAATCCACTAGCTCAATATTGGGGTCTCAGTCAACCAACCTGATCGGATGAAATTCACTATCTCAGAATTAGGGTCATAGTTCACCATCCTGAATAGTAGAGGTTAACTACCTCAGAATTGGGGTCTTAGTCAACCAACCTGACTGGGTTAAATTCATATTAGATGAGGTTACATGCGCACATACACACAGAGAGAGAAGACTAACACACAGGGACAACACACACACAAAGAGACGACACCTAACCTTTTCCGGCGAGTATGGTTAGGTTAGGTTAGATTAAGTTAGGTTAGGTTAAGTTAGGTTAGGTTAGCCCACGTACGCTTCACTTAGGTTAGCTTAGGTTAGGTGAGAGACAGGCAAAAAGTTAGGTGTATGATTAGGTTAGGGTTAGATTAAGTTAGGTTAGGTTAAGTTAGGTTAGGCTAGGTTAGCCTACGTACGCGCGCGTACGTAGGCTAACCTAGCCTAACCTAACTTAACCTAACCTAACTTAATCTAACCTAACCTAATCATACACCTAACTTTTGGCCTGTCCCTCACCTAACCTAAGCTAACCTAAGTGAAGCATATGTGGGCTAACCTAACCTAACTTAATCTAGCCTAACCTAACCTAACCTAACCATAGTCGCCGGAAAAGGTTAGGTGTCGTCTCTTTGTGTGTGTGTTGTCCCTGTGTGTTAGTCGTCTCTCTGTGTGTGTGTGTGCGCACGTAACCTCGTCTAATGTGAATTTCACCCATTCAGGCTGGTGGACTAAGACCCTAATTCTGAGCTAGTGAATTTCCACCATTCAGGCTGGTGGACTATGACCCTAATTCTGAGCTAGTGAATTTCCACCATTCAGGCTGGTGGACTGAGACCCCAATATTGAGCTAGTGGATTTCCACCATTCAGGCTGATGGGCTATGACCCCAATTCTGAGCTAGTGAATTTCCACCGTTCAGGCTGGTGGACTGGGTCCCCAATACTGAGCTGGTGGACTAAGACCCCAATTTTCCAACTCTTGCATTTCATGACAAGAAATTCAAAATGAACTTCGAAAAATCAAGAGAATGTAACTGTGAGAAGGTAAAGCACAGCATGTCACTACTGAAATATTCCAACTCTTGCATTTCACGATAGAAATTCAAAATGAAATTTGAAAAATTAAGACAATGTAACTGTGATATGGTAGTTTTCGTGTGTGTGCATAAGTTTTCGTGTGTGTGTGTGTGTAAGTTTTTGTGCGTTTGTGTTAGTTTTTGTGTGTGTGTTAGTTTTTGTGAGTGTGTTTCATTTTTTGTGTGTGAGTTTGTTTTGGTGTGTGTGTGTATGTTTTTGTGTGTGTGTGTGTTAGTTTTTTCGTGTGGGTGTAAGTTTTTGTGTGTGTGTGTGTGTGTGTGTGTAAGTTTTTGTGTGTGTGTGTGTAAGTTTTTGAGTGTGTGTGTTAGTTTGTGTGTGTGTGTGTGTGTGTAATTTTTTGTGTGTCTCAGATATTGTGTGTGTCATTTTTTACGTGTTTGTGTAAGTTTTAGTGTGTGTGTGTCTTAGTGTTTGTGTGGTTGTAAGTGTTAGTGTGCTTGTGTCAGTTTTTGTGTGTGTGTGTGTGTTTGTGTGTTAGTTTTTGTGTGTGTTTGTTTGTTTTGGCGTGTTTGTGTTAGTTTTCGTTTGTGTGTGTGTTAGTTTTTGTGTGTGTGTGTGTAATTGTTTGTGTGTTATTTTAAGTTTTTGTGTGTGTGTGTATGTTTTTGTGTTCTTTTATGTTTGTGTTTGCTTATTAGTTTGTGCATGTGGGTGTAAGTATTTGTGTGTGTGTGTAAGTTTTCGTTTGTGTAAGATATTTCGGGTTTATATTAGTTTTTTGTGTTTGTGTGTAAGTTTGTGTGTGTGTGTGTGTGTGTGTGTGTGTAAGTTTGTGTGTGTGTGTGTGTGTGTATGTGTGTGTGTGTGTGTTAGTTTTTGTGTGTGTAAGTTTTTTTTTTGTGTGTGTGTGTGTGTTAGTTTGTGTGTGTGTGTGTGTAAGTTTTTTGTGTTTTTTCTTTGTTGTGTGTTTGTGTTATTTGTCATGTGTGTGTGTGTGGATGTTTTTTTTTTGTGTGTGTGTGTAATTTTCTTTTCTATTGTGAGTTAGTTTTTTTGTGTTATTGTTTAATTTTGTTTTATTGTTTGTGTGTGTGTGTGTGTGAGTTTTTGTGTGTGTGTAAGTTTTGGCGTGTGTGTGTGAGTTTTCGTGTGTGTGTGTGTGTGTGTGTAAGTTTTGTGTGTGTGTGTGTGTAAGTTTTTGTGTGCATGTAAGTTTTTGTGTGCATGTAAGTTTTTGTGTGCATGTGTAAGTTTTGTGTGTGTGTGTGTGTGTGTGTAAGTTTGTGTGTTTGTTTTTGTTTGTTTTTTATTTTGTGTTTGTGTGTGTGTTATTTTTGATGTGTGTGTGTTATTTTTAGTGTGTGTGTGTGTAAGTTTTCGTGTGCATGTGTAAGTTTTTGTGTGTGTGTAAGTTTTGGCGTGTGTGTGTTAGTTTTCGTGTGTGTTTGTTTAAGTTTTGTGTTTGTGTGTGTGTGTGTGTAAGTTTTTGTGAGTGTGTGTGTTTGAGTTTTTTTGTGTTCATTTGTCAGTTTGTGTGTGTGTAAGTTTTTGTGTGTGTGTTAGTTTTTGCGTGTGTGTGTTTGTTTTATTATGTGTGTGTGTGTTATTTTTGTGTGTGTGTGTGTGTGTGTGTAATTTTTTGTGTGAATTTTAGTTTTTGTGTGCTTTTAAGTTTTCGCGTGCTTGTGTAAGTTTTTGTGTGTAGGTGTGTGTGTGTGCGTGTAAGTTTTTGTGTGTGTAATTTTTGGGGTGTGTGTGTAATTTTTCGTGTGTGTGTGTGTGTATTTTTTTGTGTGTTTGTGTGTGTGTGTGTTAGTTTTTGTTCTTGTGTGTGTGAGTTTTTTTTGTGTTCATGCGTTAGTTTTTGTGTACGTGTGTGTGTGTGTTTTTGTTTTGGTGTGTGTGTGTGTGAGTTGTCGTGTTTGTGTGTGTGTGTAAGTTTTGTGTGTGTGTGTGTGTGTGTGTAAGTTTTTGTGTGTATGTAAGTTTTTGTGTTAATTTTAGTTTTAGTGTGCTTGTGTATGTGTGTGTGTGTATGTGTGTGTGTAAGTTTTTGTGTGTGTGTGTGTGTAAGTTTCATCGTGTGTGTGTAAGTTTTGGTGTGTGTGTGTTAGTTTTCATGTGTGTGTGTGTGTAAGTTTTTTTGTGTGTGTGTAAGTTTTTGTGCGTGTGTGTAAGTTTTTGTGTGTGTGTAAGTTTTTGTGTCGTCTAATGTGAATTTCAACCATTCAGGCTGGTGGACTAAGACCCAATTCTGAGCTAGTGAATTTCCACCATTCGGGCTGGTGGACTAAGACCCTAATTCTGAGTTAGTGAATTTCCACCATTCAGGCTGGTGGACTGAGACCCCAATATTGAGCTAGTGGATTTCCACCATTCAGGCTGGTGGATTAAGACCCCAATTCTGAGCTAGTGAATTTCCACCGTTCAGGCTGGTGGATTGGGACCCTAATACTGAGCTGGTGGACTAAGACCCTAATTTTCCAACTCTGGCATTTCATGACAGAAATTCAAAATGAACAAGCCTGAAATAGCAAACTAGTCATCCCAAACTATTGGTTTCAGACAACAAACACCAATGATGGACTAAGAATCCTAGCTCTGAAAAGTTCAAATAGCAAACTACACATCCCAAATCGTAATTTTCTGTCAACACACACCTATGAAAGGCTATGAAACCTAGCTCATAAAAGACCGAAATAGAAAATTAACCATCACAAATCAAAAGTTTCAGACAGCACTCACCTATGAACGGCTAAGAAATCCAGCTCGGAAAAGTAAAAAAATACCAACCCACACATCCCAAATCATAGGTTTCAGACAACACATACCTATGAAAGACTAAGAAATCTAGCTTAGAAAAGCCCGAAATAGTAATTTACATATCCCAAATCCCAGGTTTCAGACAACACTCACCTAAGAACGGCTAAGAAACCTAGCTCAGAAAAGTCAAAAATAGCAAACTAGTCATCCCAAACTATAGGTTTCAGACAACAAACACCTATGAAAGGCTAAGAAATTCAGCTCAGAAAAGTCAAAAGTAGCAATCCATCCATCCCAAATCATAGGTTTCAGACAACACACACCTATGAAAGACTAAGAAATCCCACTCAGAAAAGCCCGAAATAGTAATTTACATATCCCAAATCATAGGTTTCAGACATCATTCACCTATGAAAGACTAAGAAACCTTAGCTCAGAAAAGCCTGAAATAGCGAAACTACTCATCCCAAACTAGAAGTTTCAGTCAACAAACGCCTATGACGGACTAAGAATCATAGCTCTTAAAATTTAAACTAGCAAACTACACATCCCAAATCATATGTTTCAGACAACACACACCTATGAAGGGCTAAGAAATCTAGCTCAGAAAAGACAAAAATAGCAAACCACACATCCCAATCATAGGTTTCAGTCAACACACACCTAGGAAAGGCTAATAAATCCAGCTCAGAAAAGTCAAAAATAGCAAACTACGTATCCCAAATCATAGGTTTCAGTCAACACACACCAACGAAAGACTAAGAAACCTAGCTCAGAAAAGTCAAAAATAGCAAACTACTCATCCCAAACTATAGGTTTCAGACAACATTCACCTACGAAATACTAGAAAACCTTAGCTCAGAAAAGCCTGAAATAGCAAACTACACATCCCAAATCATAATTTTCTGACAACACATACCTATGAAAGGCTAAGAAACCTAGCTCAGAAAAGTCGAAAATAGCAAACTACACATCCCAAATCATAGGTTTCAGACATCACACACCTATGAAAAACTAAGAAATCCAACTCAGAAAAGCCCGAAATAGTAATTTACATATCCCAAATCATAAGTTTCAGACAGCATTCACCTACGAAATACTAAGAAACCTTAGCTCAGAAAAGTCTGAAATAGCCAACTACTCATCCCAAACTCGAAGTTTCAGACAACAAACACCTATGAGTGACTAAGAATCCTAGCTATGAAAAGTCCAAAAAGCAAACCATACCTCCCAAATCATAATTTTCTGAAAGGACACACCTATGAAAGGCTAAGAAACCTTAGCTCAGAAAAGCCTGAAATAGCAAACTACACATCCCAAATCATATTTTTCTGACAACACATACCTATGAAAGTCTAAGAAAACTAGATAAGAAAAGTCGAAAATAGCAAAATACACATCCCAAATCATAGGTTTCAGACATCACACACCTATGAAAGTCTAAGAAATCCAACTCAGAAAAGCCCGAAATAGTAATTTACATATCCCAAATCATAAGTTTCAGACAGCATTCACCTACGAAATACTAAGAAACCTTAGCTCAGAAAAGTCTGAAATAGCCAACTACACATCCCAAAAAAGAATTTTCAGACAACACAAACCTATGAGAGACTAAGAAACCTAGCTCTGAAAAGTCCAAGAAGCAAACTATACCTCCCAAATCATAATTTTCTGAAAGGACACACCTATGAAAGGCTAAGAAATCTAGCTCAGACAAGTCAAAAATAGCAAATTAACCATCCCAAATCATCGGTTTCAGTCAACACACACCTACGAATGGCTAAGAAATCCTGCTCAGAAAAGCCTGAAATAGCAACCCACACATCCCAAATCATAATGTTCTGACAACACATAGCTATGAAAGGCTAAGAAACCTAGCTCAGAAAAGTCGAAAATATCAAACTACACATCCCAAATCATAGGTTTCAGACACTACACACCTATGAAAGACTAAGAAATCTAACTCAGAAAAGCCCGAAATAGTAATTTACATATCCCAAATCATAAGTTTCAGACAGCATTCACCTATGAAATACTAAGAAACCTTAGCTCAGAAAAGTCTGAAATAGCCAACTATTCATCCCAAACTCGAAGTTTCAGACTACAAACACCTATGAGTGACTAAGAATCCTAGCTCTGAAAAGTCCAAAGAGCAAACTATACCTCCCAAATCATAATTTTCTGAAAGGGCAAACATATGATAGGCTAAGAAATCTAGCTCAGAAAAGTCAAAAATAGCAAATTAACCATCCCAAATCATAGGTTTCAGTCAACACACACCTACGAATGGCTAAGAAATCCAGCTCGGAAAAGTCAAAAAAATAGCAACCCACACACCCCAAATCATAGGTTTCAGACACCACACACCTACGAAAGACTAAGAAATCCGGTTATGAAAAGTCGGAAATAGCAAATTACATATCCCAAATCATAGGTTTCATACACCACACACCTATGAACGACTAAGAAACCTAGCTCATAAAAGCCTGAAATAGCAAACTACTCATCCCAAAGTATTGGTTTCAGTCAACACACACCTACGAATGGCTAAGAAATCCTGCTCAGAAAAGCCTGAAGTAGCAAACTACACATCCCAAATCATAGGTTTCAGACAACTCACATCAACGAAAGACGGGTGCTCGGGAAGAGCCTTTGAGGGTCTGTGGGTCCCTTGAGGGCCGGTGGTCCTTTGGGAGCTCGGGGGGACCTTTGGGGACCGGGGGATGGGGTTTGGGGGGCGGGGGATGGCATTGGGGGGACGGGGGGGGCTTTTGGGGGCCTGGGGGACATTTGGGGACCGGTGGAGGGCCTTTGGGGCACCGGTGGTCCTTTGGGAGCCCGGGGGACCTTTGAGGACCATGGGAGGGCATTTGGGGCAGTTGGGGGCCAGTGGAGGGCCTTTGGGACCCCGTTGGTCCTTTGGGAGCTCGATGGGCCTTTGGGGGGCCCGGGGATGGCCTTTGGGGGTCTGGGTGGGCCTTTGGGGGCGCCGGTGGCCCTTTGGGAGCTTGGGGGGCCTTTGAGGGTCCGGGGGGACAGTTGGGGGCCTGGGGGACATTTGGGGACCGGTGGAGGGCCTTTGGGAGCTTGGGGGGCTTTTGAGGATCGGGGGCTTCCTTCGGGGTTGGGGTAGGAGGATTGGAACCCTTTGGGGTTGGGTTAGAGGACCTCACAACACTGTTCAAATGAAACTTGTGTATTATAACGACCACAGAGTTTCACCATTAAATTCTCTTCTAAAATCTTTCCTAAAATCATCTTTTAAAATGTCTCTAACCGTTTTGCCGAAATAGTTCCATAACCTGTCTAAAACGGTTTCGCCCAAATAATCCCTAAACGTAAATTCAGCGTGTTCCTTTGTTATTGGCATCTCTGCGCTAAAGCATTTCAAATTGATATGAAACCTTTTCGCGCGCTAAAACAATTCATCGCAAAGATGCTTCTTGCCTAATTGTTTCCATGGCCTTTGGTTATTAATATCCTTTGGAGTTCGACCAAAAGAGTTGTTTCCGAGGCAAAGACATTAATGACTTGGATCTATTCCTGGAGAATCGTTTCTAGGCGAAAATTTAAAAAGTCTGATAGATGATGTCATTGATTGATTGATCTGTCAAGAAAGGGAAATTAATTTGTTGTTTCTAAGGGGAATTATTGATTCACGATAGGTGAATTGAGGTCGACAGCACTGGTGTTCCAAATTCCGGGTTTTTGTTGTTGTAGGTGCACGCTCTCAGCGAATGTCAAGGTCGTTGTTGTTGTTGTTGACACATTTTGATTACGCAATCAAGTTCTCGGAAATTCACTTCCCCCTCGAGTCCTAGATCAATAACATTGTTCCCGTTAGAATTCAATGCGCATGTGCAACCTTCGTCCCGGAGCTATTACACATAGAAACATCAAATAAATCGACCTTGGAAAAAGAGGTCATTGACCCCATTACGTAATCATTCTCCCTAGGGAGGCTATGCCCTTATTAGGAGCCCCGTCAGCATTAAAAATGCTGACAGAACCACGTGGTTCTGTCACGAGTCAATAAGGCATCTCTACTCTAATAGGAACCAGAACATTTTTGTGTTGAGGGCAAGTCTGATGCTTCAAAGAAGTAGTTTTTCAGTCAAAATACTTTCTCTCCATGTGTATTTTGTTGAGTGGGTTACAAGTGCCCAATTTCTAACAAAGAAGCACAAGAAGTTCCAAAGTATCCTCGAGAAAGCAGAGAAGCTTCTCAAAAATAGAATATATGAAATTATCACGGAAGATGGTAAGTTCTCTCCGCACTTTAATCAAGTAATTACTCAAATGTAACTTTAGAGAGATCCGTTGGCATAGAGTTGTACCGGTCTATTCACAATTTTAAGAAGTGTTAGAATTCTTTTCAAGTGAGGGATAAGGGTCTGATACTTCAAAAAGGAGCATTTTCAACGAAAACAACTTCCTTATCCCTCTGTATTTAGTTGAATAATTGATGTTTATGCATTCAAGCATCCAAATTTAGTAAATATTCAAATGATATTTTTTTTCTTAAAAGAGATATTAGTAAGTGGGTAGTTGAATCCAAACAGACATTTTTTGAAAAATAAAGAAAAATAAGAAAGAAGAGGAAGATAAGATTTCAGAGTAAAAATACGAAGCTTAGTAAATTCTGAGAACGAAGCAAGCTAAGATTGAGAAACAAAGGCTGTTACTCGGTGCGATAATCATTTTTGAGACGTTAAATTACGCAAATCTTTAAACACAACTTTTTTTGAAGAGACATTGTTGATTACAAAGTTGCCACAGCAATCCATTAGCATTTTAGAGATGGGTAAGAATATTTTTTCCCAAGAAGGGGGAAAAGGGTCTGATGATATAAAAAAATGGTTTTCTAAGATTAAATATTCCTATTCCTCAGTGGGTATTTGATTGGATTATAAATGCCCCATTTATAGTTCACGAAAATGGGGAGCTCCAAACCGTCTCCAAAGTTCTTCTGGTGTTTCCAAAGCTTTCTCAAGAAACAAGTAATAACTTTGGATAAAATTCAAAAAGAAACCGATAGATGTTTGGGAAAGAATGGCTATTGCAGAGGACAACTGTTTCCAAGACATTAAAATTGGTTAATTATTCATATATATTTTCTTTTTAGGGGACACGGTAGTAGTTGAGCAACCAAAAATATAAGAAGGGAACATCAAGGTTTTTATAAGGGATGATTATGATGAGTATTAAGGCGCAAATATCTGAAATTTCAAATACTTCAACACATATCTAAATAGACCATTATGGCGGAAGTCTTTATATGGACCTTGAGAAGCCCCACTCTGGCTGAGCGTATTTAAGGTTAGACAATCAATGTTCGTCTTTGTATGGAATTATGGATGGTAACAAATATTAGCTTTTAAAATTACTTTTTATTTTATAATTTAAATTATATTAACTATCATAAAATTAGCGTTATAATGTTGTCACTTATGTATTTATTTTTGCCCCCCTCCTCCCAAATTATACCGTGTTGAACTCATTTCCCTTTTATTTATTTAATTTATAAAGAAATAAATTTATAGTTTTTCCCCATGACCCTATGTTCACTCTTTCCAAAATAGTGGCGAGATACGTCATAATTGTTCATCCAGCACTATATTCATCCTCGTCACACGATTAAAACTAATTTATTTATTGAAACTTGAGTGACTAGACAAGGCCTTCTTCTTCCTCGGAGGGAAGTTAAATTAATTTGTCGAAAACTAGTGTAAAAGTTTTCGCCATTTTAGTATTACTCTAATTTATTATCTTCTTTTGCTTTTTTTTTATACAAAACTGGCACTTGATAGGCCTGTGAACAGTAGCCTACTTAGAAAAGAAGAAAAAATTTATTTGTCAAACAGTGAACAAACTTCTTACAACTGATGGGGTCTTTTTCCACTCACGTTTATTTAAAAAAAAAACTTTTGAGAGGAACTGTGAGGGAAAATTTAATAAGAAAAATAGTCGATCAGACTGCGTACGATCAGAAAAGGCCATGTTGATCTACATAAAATTGGTCTGATAGGAATGGTATACAAAACTTAACTGGACAGGCCTATAAACACTATAGGCCAAAAAAATTGCTGAACAGCAAACATACTGCTTGCCACTAATGAGAGTAGTAAAGCATTAATAGATACAAAACGTGATTGCGTAATTTGACTTTCACAAGCCTGAGGCATGGATATGCGTGCAGTTTAACCGGTACATTGGCTTACCACGGGCCAGTTACCTATTACTATGAACCCTACATGGCTTGGCAGACAGGTTTTCTATTGTGACACTAATTTTTTTTGTGTGTCAATCGGTTAAAGAAAGCTGGTGGTTAGTCCATATGATAACTTGATTGGTTGGTTTTTTAAAAACTTGCCAAGCTATAATGTACTCAATTAAAAACCCTATATAATGTCCATACACTGCATTCTAATTTTCATTATGTTCTAAGACATTGTTTATAGTACGCCATAAATTATTAATTTTGAAAACAATGGATTCGTCAATTTTCAATGTGAGTACACTTTTCATTCTTTTATTTCCCAAAAAAAAATTAAAGAAAAACGTTTTACTATTAAATTCAAATTTCAGAGGGACTTAGCCCCCCCTCCCTTCCAACAATACAAAATCTTAAGAATATGACGAGTACATTCGATAGAAACGGCAAAGCACGCTTTTTTCTATTATGTAAATAAAATATCTCCTCCATAGGTATGTTTACAAGTTTTAATTGTTTTGAAAAACAGTTCTTTATCATTCAGAAACAAGCTTTTTCCAAACATGTTGTTTTTTTCTGGTTTGAATGAAAAGCTTGCGTGTTACAAAGAGTGTGAGAGTTTTGGGGGTGAAATTTCACAGGCTCTTGCTATAAACGGGGTTTATCTAAGTCCAATGTCGTTGCGGATGACTTGGGAGAAGAATGATCGTCGGAGGGGGCCGAATTCCCCTCCATTTTTTTTTTTGGTCACTTAAAAAGGACACTGGAACTTTTAATTTCCCTTTGAATGAGCCCTCCGGGATATTATAGGACCACGGGGTTGATACGATCACCCCAGGGAAAAAAAAAACAACAAAAAAAATTAACAAGTAGCCCTAAACATGTATTTGTGATCATTCTTCTGGCAAAAAATACTAAATTCCACAGTGTTTCAGATAGGAGCTTTTAACTTCTATAGTAGGGCTCTCTGATGGTGTGATTTTCATTAGAGTTCTATGAGTTTTAGAGGGTGCTTCCCCCTTTTTTTAAAAACAAGGCAAATTTTTCTCAGGCGCGTAACTTTTGACCGATAGAGCTAAACTTGATGAAACCTATATATTTGAAATTATCATTATAATGATTAGCTCTTTACGCTAAAGTTTTTTATTGTTTAAAAAAATAAAACTGTGGGAAAAGATCAAAAATGATATTACAGATTAAGGTATTGAGGAGGAGAAGGTCTCTGTCATCTAGGGACTAATTTCTGTTCGTTTTAATGTCTCTCCCTACTTTCAGTTTAAAAAACTTGTTTGTTTTTTTTTATTTAATTTCTGATCGTTTTTTAGTTAATGCAGCTTTTATTTGCATAAAAATTTTACTTTTCTTTTGCTAAATGGATGTCTTTACAAATTAACTTACGTAACTAACTTCTATATTCGTATATTTTTCTTCTGGCAAAAAATACAAACTTGCAGATTTTTGCAGATATGAGCTTGAAACCTATGTAATAAAGTTTTCTGATACGCTGAATCTGACGGTGTGATTTTCATTAAAATTCATTCACTTGCAGGGGATGTTTCCCCACTCTTTAAAAAATCGGGTAAATTTTCTCAGGCTCGTAGCCTTTGATGAGTAATACTAAACTTAATAAAATTTATATATTTAGAATCATCATTATAAACACATTTTTTTGATACATTTATTGAAATCAAAATTCCGTTTTTAAAAGTTTGGATTACTATTGAGCCATATCGCTTGTTTTTTTATTGTTTTTTTTTTTTTTATTACTTATATGTTATTACGTATATTTGGGGGAGGGTTCCCCCCTAAGTCAATACCACTTTCTTTACGTTAAAATTAAAAAAAAAAATTTTATTCACAAACCCCTGAATCACAAAGGCCGTTTAATTAGAATAGCGAGCTCTTTTGAAAGCACTAAAAAAAAAATTGTAGCGTAAAGAGCGAGGTATTGACTTGGGGGAGAACCCCCTCACATACCTTATAATTTATGTTTGTTTTTTTTAGCAGTAAGAAGAAGGAAGTTAAAGAAATTAATAATAGGAGCACCTTTAAGCTATTATATACATCACGCGTTAATGAGCAATAAACTTTTTGCATGTAAACAAGAGGAGGGCACAATTTGACCTCTTAAGCATTTATCGAACGAAATGGAAAAAAGGGGATTGTATTTTTCATGCTAAATTTTGCCTTTTTTTAAAAGGAAGAGGATGCGTGCAATAACCCCCCTTTTGAAAAGAAACCGAGATGGAGCGAAGCTACATTAATGCAAGCCGCAAGGCCATCTATTATCAAATATGCTGGTAGAATTACACACGATCTGGACCAGCCAACGACCACCCAACTTATAGTGCCAGGGCCCTCTCACGCCTGTGTTAGCTCTACATAAGGTAGAAGGAAAATGAAAAGAGACTTGACTGCTTCTCATAATGCCTCAGCCCAGCCTACTCAAGATCGTGAGCTTGACCTTCATGTTTTGCCCGGGACTTCAGGTGTAGAAGCCCAGTCAGAATCTGTAAGCATATGCATAATTTTTGCTTTCCTTATTTTGAAACAAATGGAAGATTTTCTTAAGGGCGTAAATCTTGATGAGTAGAACTTAAATTTGTTTCTAAGCTATTCTAAAATAATCCTATTTCATTTTCTTTCATTAACCAAATTAGCAGTATATAAAGGAATGCTTATAACACTGAAATAGCTTATCATGTTTTCTAAACAAATTGTAGGTACAAAAAGATTTATAGGCCCTTAATTTAGGTATCTGACTATCTCGTAATGGCTATGAACTGCTAAGAATCTTGATATCTGCTATAAAAAACACTTCATTCTAAACAAATTTTAGGTACAAAAAGAGTTATAGGCCATTAATTTAGGTATCTGACTATCTCGTAATGGCTACGAACTGCTAAGAATCTTGATATCTGCTATAAAAAACACTTCATTCTAAACAAATTGTAGGTACAGATTTATAGGCCCTTAATTTAGGTTTCTGACTATCTCGTAATGCCTACAAACTGATAAGAATCTTGATATCTGCTATAAAAAACACTTCATTATAACAAATTGTAGGTACAAAAAGATTTATAGGCCCTTAATTTAGGTATCTGCCTATCTCGTAATGGCTACGAACTGCTAAGAATCTTGATATCTGTTATAAAAAAACACTTCATTCTAAACAAATTGTAGGTACAAAAAGATTTATAGGCCCTTAATTTAGGTATCTGACTATCTCGTAATGGCTACGAACTGCTAAGAATATTGATATGTGCTATAAAAACACTTCATTCTAAACAAATTGTAGGTACAAAAGGATTTATAGGCCCTTAATTTAGGTATCTGACTATCTCGTAATGGCTACGAACTGCTAAGAATCTTGATATCTGCTATAAAAAACACTTCATTCTAAACAAATTGTAGGTACAAAAAGATTTATAGGCCCTTAAAATACTTCCAATTTTTTCATAGAAGATAGAAAAGTTCAAGTTCTCTTCTGAATTTTACCAACGAACACAATTCAATTCTAGTTTCTCAAGAGAAAATAAAAAGCTTCCACTTCAGTTTTAAGTTCACCATGACATAAAAAATCTGAAGTTCAGTTCTAAATTTTTACATAGAAGATAGGAAAAGTTATACTATGGTTTTGATTATTTCCTATGAAGATTAAAAGTTTCACTTAAATTTTTAATTTTTTCCCAAAGAAATGAAGAAAAGCTCAACTTCAATTCTGAATTTTCTCAATGAAAATGAAATAAGTTATTGATCAATTCTATTTTCCCAAAATAATATAAAAATTTTCCACTTCAGTTCAGACAAAAGTTATACTATGATTGTGATTATTTTCCATGAAGATAAAAAGTTTCTTTTTAATTCTAAATTTTCCTAAATTCAATTCCGACCTTTCTCAAAGAGATGAAAAAATTTAAAGCTCTGTTCCAAATATTTTCCCGTAAAAGAAAAGTTGAACTTCAATCCTGAATCTTCTCAATGAACATGAAAAAAGTTATTGAGCAATTATATTTGCCTAAAATAATATAAAATTTTCCAACTCAGTTAATACAATACTCAGAGATTACAAAATTTAAATATTGTTCGAAATATTTCATAGAATATGGAAAAAGTTATACTTTGATATAATTCTAAATTTTATTAACTTCAATTCCGACCTTTCTCAAAGAGAGGAAAAAATTTAAAGTTCTGTTCCAAATATTTTTCCAGAAAAAAAAGTTCAACTTCAATTCTGAATTTTCTAAATGAAAATGAAATAAGTTATTGATCAATTCTATTTGACTAAAATAATTTAAAATTCTCTATTTCAATTCAGATTTTAATCAAAGAGATTAAAAAATTTAAAGTTCCGGTCCAAATATTTCCCCAGAAGAAGAAAAGTTCAACTTCGATTCTGATTTTTCGTAATAAAAATTAAATAAGTAATTGATCAGTTCTATTTTCCCAAAAATAATATCAAAATTTTAAACTTCAGTTCAGATTTTTCTCAAAGAGATGCAAAAAATTAAAAGACTTCCAAATTTTTCATAGAAGATAGAAAAGTTCAAGTTCTCTTCTGAATTTTACCAACGAACACAATTCAATTCTAATTTCTCAAGAGAAAATAAAAAGCTTCCACTTCAGTTTTAAGTTCACCATGACATAAAAAGAGATGACAAAATTTAAAATATTGTTCCAAATTTTTCATAGAAGATAGAAAAAGTTATACTTTGATATAATTCTAAATTTTCTTAAATTCAATTCCGACCTTTCTCAAAGAGATGAAAAAATTTAAAGTTCTATTCGTTTTGGCTTCATGTGTTGTTACGTTAAATTTAGATTAGACCGGTTTTTCTTTTCATTTTGGCTTCATGTGTTGTTACGTTGAATTTAGATTAGACCGGTTTTTTTTTCTATAGTAGAGACTAGCGTATATTTTTAGAGTAGAAAAAAAAATTCTGGTTAGTCTGAAGTTGATTGTCTGAAAAGTATTTTTTTGGGGGAGATACACGATTGGCTTAAAAAAAAGCATAATTTTTAAAATCAAAACAAATTAATATCATTAAATAATTCCATTTTTTTTTTTTTTTAAAAACAATTGGCTGAAATAAAAGCGGAACTTTTAAAATCACAACAACTGAAGATCAGTAAATGATTCCTTTGTTTTTTTTTTGTTAAACACAATTGGTTGAAACAAAAGCAGAACTTTTAAAATCACAACAACTGAAGGTCAGTAAATAATTACATTGTTTTGTTTTTTTTTTTAAACACGATTGGTTGAAATAAAAGAGGAACTTTTAAAATCACAACAACTGAAGGTCAGTAAATAAAAAAATTCGTTTTGGCTTCATGTGTTGTTACGTTGAATTTAGATTAGACCAGTTTTTCTTTTAATTTTGGCTTCATGTGTTGTTACGTTGAATTTAGATTAGACCGGTTTTTCTTTCTATAGTAGAGACTAGCGTATATTTTTAGAGTAGAAAAAAAAATTCTGGTCTTCATGTGTTGTTACGTTGAATTTAGATTAGACCGGTTTTTCTTTCTATAGTAGAGACTAGCGTATAAATAATGTCATGAAATCAACATGCAAAGTCCACATAGCTTTATTTCATTTTTTAAGGTTCATTTAGACGAGGTTACGTGCGCGCACGTAACCTCGGTGTTTATAGCAGTGTTTTTTATAGAAAGTTTATATAAAGTGTAACTTCGTTGTTTATATAAAGTGTTTTTTATAGCAGATATCAAGATTCTTAGCAGTTCGTAGCCATTACGAGATAGTCAGATACCTAAATTAAGGGCCTATAAATCCTTTTATACCTACAATTTTTTTATAATTAAGTGTTTTTATAGTATATATCAAGACTCTTAGCAGTTTGTCGCTATTACGAGATAGTCAGATACCTAAATTAAGGGCCTATAACTCCTTTTGTACCTACAATTTGTTTAGAATGAAGTGTTTTTTATAGCAGATATCAAGATTCTTAGCAGTTCATCGCCATTACGAGATAGTTAGATACCTAAATTAAGGGCCTATAAATCTTTTTGTACCTACAATTTGTTTAGAATGAAGTGTTTTTTATACCAGATATAAAGATTCTTAGCAGTGTGTAGCCATTACGAGATAGTCAGATACCTAAATTAAGGGCCTATAAATCTTTTTGTACCTACAATTTGTTTAGAATGAAGTGTTTTTTATAGCAGATATCAAGATTCTTAGCAGTTCGTAGCCATTACGAGATAGTCAGATATCTAAATTAAGGGCCTATAAATCTTTTTGTACCTGCAATTTGTTTAGAATGAAATGTTTTTTATAGCAGATATCAAGATTCTTAGCAGTTCGTAGCCATTACGAGATAGTCAGATACCTAAATTAAGGGCCTATAAATCTTTTTTGTACCTACAATTTGTTTAGAATGAAGTGTTTTTTTATAGCAGATATCAAGATTCTTAGCAGTTCGTAGCCATTACGAGATAGTCAGATACCTAAATTAAGGGCCTATAAATCTTTTTGTACCTACAATTTGTTTAGAAAACATGATAAGCCAGTTCAGTGTTATAAGCATTCCTTTATATACTGCTAATTTGGTTAATGAAAGAAAATGAAATAGGATTATTATAGAATAGTTTAGAAACAAATTTAAGTTTTACTCATCAAAAGTTATGCGCCTGAGAAAATTTACCTTATTTTTCAAAATAGGGAAAGAAAAAATTATGTATATACTTACAAATTCTGACTGGACTTCTACACCTGAAGTCCCTGGCAAAACATGAAGGGGGTCAAGCTCACGATCTTGAGTAGACTGGGCTGAGGTATTATGAGAAGCAGTCCAGTCTCTTTTCATTTTCCTCCCAGCTTATGTAGAGCTAACACTGGCCTGAGAGGGCCCTGGCACTATAAGTTGGGTGGATGTTGGCTGGTCCAGATCGTTTGTAATTCTACAAGCATATTTTACAATAGATGGCCTTGTGGCTTTCACTAATGCAGCTTCGCACAATCTCGGTTTTTTTTCAATAGGGGGGTTATTGCATGCATCCTCTTACTTTAAAAAAAAAAGGCAAAATTTGGCATGAAAAAAAACAATCCCCTTTTTTCAATTTTGTTGTATAAATGCTTAAGAGGTCAAATTTTACCCTCCTCTTGTTTAAATGCAAAAAGTTTATTGCTCATTAAGGCGTGATGCATATAATGGCTTAAAGGTACTCCTATTATTAATTTCATGACATTCCTTCTTATTACTGTTAAATAAAAACCAGCAAAAATTATAAGGTATGGGAGGGGTTCTCCCCCAAGTCAATGCCTCAATCTTTACGCTACAATTTTTTTTTTTTTTTAGTGCTTTCAAAAGAGCTATCTATTCTACATAAACGGCCTTTGTGATTCAGGGGTTTGTGAATCAAAATTGTTTTAAAATTTTAACGTGAAGTGTGTGGTATTGACAAAGGGAAGACTCCTCCCCCTCATATATGTAATAAAATATACGTAATAAAAAAAACAATAAAGAAACAGACGATACGGCTCAATAGTAATCCAAACTTTTAAAGACGGAACTTTGCTGTCAATAAACATATCAAAAGAATGTGTTTATAATGCTGATTCTAAATATATAAATTTTACTAAGTTTAGTATTACTCATCAAAGGCTACGAGCCTGAGAAAATTTACCCGATTTTTTAAAGAGTGGGGAAACATCCCCTGCAAGTGAATGAATTTTAAGGAAAATCACACAGTCAGATTCAGCGTATCAGAAAACCCTATTACATAGGTTTCAAGCTCATATCTGCAAAAATCTGCAAGTTTGTATTTTTTGCCAGAAGATAAATATACGAATATAGAAGTTAGTTACGTAAGTTAATTTGTAAAGACATTCATTTAGCAAAAGAAAAGTAAAATTTTTATGCAAATAAAAGGTGCATTAAATAAAAAACTATCAGAAATTAAATAAAAAAAAACAAACAAGTTTTTAAAACTGAAAGTAAGGAGCGACATTAAAACTTAAAACGAACAGAAATTATTCCCCCTGTAAAAGAGACTGTCCCCTCCTCAATGCTTCGCTCTTTACGCTAAAGTTTGACCCTGTCTCAGAGCTTTATTTTTTTTTAAAACAATAAAAAACTTTAGCGTAAAGAGCGAATCCTTATGATGATGATTTCAAATATATCAGTTTCATCAAGTTTAGCTATACCGGTCAAAAGTTATGCGCCTCAGAAAAATTTGCCTTGTTTTTGAAAAAAGGGGGAAACACTCTCTAAAACTCAAAGACCTTTGATGAAAATCACACCATCAGAGAACCTTACTATAGAAGTTAAAAGCTCCTATCTGCAAAACTGTGGAATTTTGTATTTTTTGCCAAAAGAATGATCACGGATGCATGTTTAGGCCTAATTGTTAATTTTTGTTGTTGTTTTTTTTTCCTGGGGTGATCGTATCGACCCAGTAGTGCTAGAATATCCCGGGGGGCCCATTCGAACGGAAATTAAAAGTTACAATGTCCTTTTTAAGTAACCGAAAAAAAATAGAGGGCAACTAGGCCCCCTCTCACGCTAATTTTTTCCCAAAGTCATCCGCCGTGACATCGGAATTAGACAAACCCCGTTTATAGCAAGAGCCTGTGAAATTTGACCCCCAAAACTCTCACTCTCTTTGTAACACGCAAGCTTTTCATTCAAACCAGAAAAAAATACAACATGTTTGGGAAAAGCTTGTTTCTGAATGATAAAGAACTGTTTTTCAAAACAATTAAAACTTGTAAACATACCTATGGAGGAGAGATTTTATTTACATAATAGAAAAAAGCGTGCTTTGCCGTTTCTATCGAATATACTCGTCATATTCTTAAGATTTTGTATTGTCGGAAGGGAGGGGGGCTAAGTCCATCTGAAATTTGAATTTACTAGTAAAATGTTTTTCTTTAATTTTTTTTTGGGGGGGAAATAAAAGAATGAAAAGTGTACTCACATTGAAAATTGACGAATCCATTGTTTTCAATGTTAATAATATATGGTGTACTATAAACAATGTCTTAAAACATAATGAAAATTGGAATGCAGTGTATGGACATTATATCGGGTTTTTAATTGAGTACATTATAGCTTGGCAAGTTTTTAAAAAACCGACCAATCAAGTTATCATATGGACTAACCACCAAGCTTTCTTTAACCGTTTGACACACAAAAAAAATTAGTGTCACAATAGAAAACCTGTCTGCCAAGGCATGTAGGGTTCATAGTAATAGGTAACTGGCCCGTGGTAAGCCAATGTACCGGTTAAACTGCACGCATATCCATGCCTCAGGCTTGTGAAAGTCAAATTACGCAATCACGTTTTGTATCTATTAATGCTTTACTACTAATGAGGTCTTAAGCAAATCTGTGCTTATTTTACAAAAGCATTGGAAAGGAGCTGAGAGAGAAAATTTTAATGACAAAACAGTTGATGAGGCTACTTACATCCAAAATACCAAGTCACATTTGGATTTGGTGCGTCACCTGCTTTACAAGTAAGCGTAGCGTGTTTCTCGTCTATTCGTGTCCTGTTCAAAGGTGGTTCTTCAAATACAGGGGTAAAAGCTAAAAGAAAATTGTTATTACACATCTAAAGTATGTATAAAACACAAAATCTGTTATGAATAATCCCATGATCATAGGCATGGGCGCCCATAAGGAGGCAGAGGAGGCACAAGCCCCCCTCCCCCCCATGGCTAAATGACACTGCCTTATATTTTTATTTTTTGTTTTGAGAGTTTTATTATGCAACTAGACCCTGGCGCCGTGCCAATAAGGGAAGATCGGAGGCGGGGGCAAAAATTAGCAGCAGTGGCGCGCCGCTGGCGCGATCATTGTTGACCAGAAAATGTTTTTGTTTTGATTAGTCTTCCTCAAATTCCAACTTCACTTCATATCAGATTTTGGCCTATTCGCGAGTTAGAAGCTTTGCGAGTTGCTGCCTGGACGCTGGTCTTCTTTGTTATTCATCAAGGGAAGTAGAAATCTGATAAAAACGAAATGGCTTTGGCATTTCAGAACTCTTGTATAATAGTTGAAATATGTAAGAGCTATGTATTCCTAATAAAGTTAATTATCAAAATTAATAGTATTTTTTTCATCGAACACCGTCAGCGTCGAGAAGAACTGTCACCGTCTACTTCAAAGCTGGGTTGGTAGGAAAATCTTTCCCCTTAGCTTTTATGCTATCCAGCATCCAGAAGGGATTTGGAAGGTATATCTCCTCTCAATCTAGATGGTTTTGATAATGAAGATAATGTGATAATGATGAAAATTTCCTCTTAAATACAGACCAAACAAATGTTTCTTAGCCCATGAAGCTGGCGGCAAATTGCCACACTCATTAGAGGTTCTAACCCCAGCCCCATCCCTACCTGCACTGCCATCCTCTCACCCAATGGTTTCAGTAAGCCCTATGATTTTGCAGCCACTATGAAATAGGACAGTCACACCTGAACAAGTACAACCACATCCCAGCACCACCAAGAAAACTCATATCACTTTCACTGATACATCAGTGAAAACCAAGATTGAAGCTGCCTTTACTACAAGGAAAGCAAAGAAGAGGTGGAAAATAAAGAATTGAAGCAACAAAAGCAAGAAAAACAAAGAAGCAGGCTGTGAAGAGATTTAGTGAGAAGACAGCACTGAGGGTGAAAATGAAACTGGAAAGGTTCAGACAGGGACTGTTGATGGCAACTCAGACAGTTCTCGAAAAGGAACGTGAACTTAGTTTTGATTTGGCTTGCATTTGGCAACTTTGCAAATTCCATCTATGAGGGCCATTAGATAGAAGGTAAAACCTACTGCAGAGGTCAGTGTGACGACTATGAGCGGTGGGAGAGGTAATGTGTGATAGTGGCTGGAACAGCCAGATCATATCTACCACATGAAAGAGGATTTAACGTAAAGACCCCCAGTACTTGGATAGTGTGTGATCTTTGACAAATGTTTTGACTAAAATGTATCTTCCCTAAACAAGGACATCAGGTTACCTTAACCTTTGACCTGATGCGTATAGCTGGGATTGGCTGACTACAATCTTATAGCCAAGTCTATTTAAATATGATTACTCTTTTTCATAAAACGTGTCATTGATTGAATCTGTCCATGATTGAGATACTTCAATTTTAAGATCTCTTGTTCAAGATTGGGCAGTAGCCTATTTTCCGAGATTAGAGTCAAGCTAAAAATTTGTAATTATAATTAGGTCTCTACTATTAACTGTCTGTGCATTTAAAATAGTTTCCATTGCATATGGGCGAAATATTCAAACTAATATACTACTTTATAAGAAAATTCTGACTGATTTAATAGAGGAAAATTAATTTTCCTGGTGGTTTAATAGATATAACTATTGAGATGGTGATTAGGCAGACCTGCATTTGTAGTCTCCTTCCCATTCATTTTTGTCGATGTCTGAAATAGATCCCCGTCCTATAATTAGACACCTCTTAGTCTGCTCCTAGTAATTACACCTCCAGTGGTTTTATGACAAAAAATAAAACACATTAATTGTCCTCGATGTTAAATTCAGAATTTAACAGTTAGGAACTAGAGCATTTTCAGAACCTACCGTTTCAAGTAACGCATCTATGTCACGGTGTCAAAACCTCAGCATTAGAGGCAACGCTATAGCGTTGTCTATAGCAAAGGCCATACGGCTCCAATGTTTTATTATTTATTTATTTTTCCCAGAAGGGGTTGTCATAGAAACTTCAAAGGGGAATCATTCGATTGGAAATCGAGAGTTCTAGTGCCCTTTTTAAGGGTCAAAAGTGATTGGAAGGCAACTAACACCCACGGCACTTCCACGCGCATCAATTTCCCAAACTTATCCAATTAAATTTTAAGATAACCATTTTGTTTAGTGTAGCTGATTTCTAGATAGAAATCATTTCTTAGAAAAAGACACTCCCCCACAGCCCTCACGGCACTGGATACCAGCTATACCCATGATGCATGTGAGGTTTTCACAGAATGCTTTGTCATCGAATCTTCAAAAAGGACTACTTCAATTGGAAATTCAAAGGGCTAGTGCCCTTTTTAATAGTCTAAAATGATTGGAGGGAAACTTACCCCCCCCCCCCCCTCTTACGCCCACCATTTCCCCAAACACATCCAATCAGAATTTTGAGATAGCCATTTTGTTCAACGTAGCTGAAAATTCAGGAAATTCGTTCTTTCAGAATAACAACTCCCCGACAGCCCTCGGGCAAGGGTTGCACAGTTTGAAATAACCAAACGATATAATTAACCTTAAAACTAATCCAAATACATTAAAATGGACCATGCGCACGTTGCGGTGCAAGTGTGGTAAAGCTTTATAATTTAGTTAATTATTAATTGAGTAAAAATATATTAAGACGCAAATACAAAGTTTCAAAATACCACTTTTTATTAAGATAAAGATACAAATCGTGGCATGTGTAAGCTTGGAGGGAACTTGCTCAATAACCAATTTCCTGGCTAAATACGTCAATGTACCGGAAGGACGTGGTTAGTTTTTCATGTATATTCCCAGATTTTTGAGACTGAAGTCAGACCTTTTGACTTGCCGGGGGAACCTCTGCCCGTTTATTTCCTCGTTAAGAAGTACCTTGGGATCTTGTCAGATCATTGTAAGTGTCTGTATCTTATTATATATTATTGTAGTTTCTGAGACTTGTAGTCTACTTGGGACAGCCAGTCCCAGTAGAATCTCTATATCTGGAATATTATATGTAAATTAAATAAAAGTATTGTATTTTAGACAAACTCTCTACGATCTACCTTTCGCGGGTCGTATTTACCCATTGGATACGCCTCATTAGTCCGGCAATAGCCTGAGGCAATTTACCAAAGTATAAACAACTTAGGGCCATGGTTTATCTCCCCTGTAAAGGGAGAATAAAAGCATCTACGACTACAACACCCAAATCGTATAAAATACACTTCACAACACAAGTCACGATACGCGCAGAAACTTTTTGACTTTAGCACCGAAAATCGTTGTGTAGCACGCAAATTGGGGCAGCTTTATCACTTTAGGAACTGACTGCAGTGGCAACCCTGGACGCTTCCCGTGTTTTTCACCCAGATTTATGGTTGCCACACTTAGTAAAATTTTACCAAATTTAGTAAAAACGGACCTCAGTTAGTAAATTTTCTAAATCGAGGTCAGATTTACTAAATTTTTGAAAATGTTTTTAATTTAGTAAGTGTCTTCGTAAATTTACCAGAAAAGTAAGTGTTCGGCTCAAAACAATGCTAGAATCATCTGAAGTTTTGTCCTGACGGCAGTTTCTTGTTTATTGGGCATTAAAACTACCTATAACAGTAAAATTCTGTCTACTCAGACAGTAAATTACCGAGTATTATACGGAGCTGCACAAAACAACAGAAGGATCGATGCATTCAAGGTTCTTGAGTGCTTCATCGGTGCCAGGACAGCATCCCGTAAGGATATGGCAAGAAAAAGCCGTCAAGTAAAGACAAGGTGTACTAGGTGGGGAGTCGCTCGCAATCTATTTCAAGTAGAATCTTTTCTCCCAGTAAGATACTGTAAGAGCGGTGAGACAACTATTGCCAATTTGAATTCACTTCTTGCAGGCGCAAACAGACAACTGCCGTCCGACTCGTTCAAGTCTGCAAGAAGTGATTTGAACAAACAGGACAGTCGTTTACCGATCGGTGAAAATTCACAGAAAGTTGTTCTTTCTCTTTCTCCGACAGTCGTGACCGACCCCTATGGAACAAAACTAGTCTAGTAACAGACTTATGATGGAGTCATAAAAAAGAGACCCTTCAAGGTGGATATTGCTTCTGTACTGCACAAGCCCACTTCTACCCTCAACCAATCAGAAGTAGCTCCACGCTTTTTAGGGAAAAAAATATTACGCTTCCCGTAACTCCAACGAAGCGATGCTGTCAGCGTATAAATAGAGTAACAAGCGGCAGCAGTAGGTTTATTTGAAGGAAAACGAAAGAAAAGAGGAAAAGACAGAGAAAAGACGAAAAGAGAAAAAAAGAAAAAGAAAAGAAAAGATAGCATAAATTCTATTGATTATCCTCGTATAGTAAAATTCGGTACTTGATGGGGCGCTTGCGGCGGTAGCTGCACGCGCAAAATTTTTTTTGGAGCATTTAGTAAAAACAGATGCGATTTAGTAAATTGTTCCTCTCAGATTTAGTAAATTCTTCCAAGCCAGGGTGCCAATACTGTCCAGATTTCTCCAGATATCAATTTAGAGCTGGATCGACTCTGGCTGAGCTTACAGAGTCACACCATTGACCCTCGTCCCAAACCAAATAATGAGGGATACCAAGACTCGAATCCCTGTCCTGAAGATTTCAAGTCTGGACCTCTAACCACTCGGCTAGGACGGCTCAAGTAATTGACATTATTATTGTTATTAACAAATGGGTCACAAAACAAACAACATAAGGATCTCCGTATAATGCTAAAAAAACAAAACTGTATATAGTGCTAACAATATCAAAATAGGTCCTGACGCATGTTAGCGTGTTTGGGATGACCCCAAAAAAAGAATACTTCATCTCCTTATACACTAATACATTTCCTTGGGGAAATAAAACTCTCTGACTCCTCCTCCCCACCCCCACCCCTACTAAACAATTAATCAACATTCTAAGGATAATAATTTTTATTACAGGTAACTTAAAGGAATCCCACACTCATACTCTATGATTCATCATGCTTCCTTTCATATACCGACAATTACCTCAATCAACACACAAGAAAACTTTTTCTCTTTTAACATTCACAAGCATACACTCACTCCCAGATCAATCACCTAATCCGTGTCTACAAAACTGGTTAAAACAAATACATCGCAAAGAAGCACGAAATTCCTCAAGAGCCTTCTTACCTTTTACTTCCGCCGGAAGCCTGTTCCATACTTCAGGACCAATATACCTAATAGACATTTTAGATCTGGTAGTAACTGGAACCGGCGTTGTAACTAATTGAACATTTCAACATTTCTAGTTTCATAACTATGTTCCCTTTCATTATAAAGTTCCGAAAAACATGCAGGTAACAAATTAGAAAAAAAATTTTATACATAAACAAATTTACGTAAAATTTAACCAAACCAAAAAATGGTAAAATTTTTAATTGGTGATACCTCGATCTTACCGAATTCTGGGACAAGTTAATGGTCAAAACTCTTACAGGTTTATTTTGTAACACACGGAGCGGATACAAATGGCTACTGAACGTCGACGACCAAACTTTATTTCTTTACTTTATTTCTACTCGTTTTAGGGTTTAACACGAATTTTCACTTTTTTTTTGAAAAATTCCTCTTTTGGAGGACATCTTATTAGGATATCTTTTGGAATAATAGGAATCCACATCAAGGCAATATGCCGTAAGACAAAGGACTTTATCAAAACAATGCTGAAAATTTTTGGACAATTGTCAAGTCTCTATTTTCAAATGAAGACCTACCTACTTTCCTTATTTTTCTTAGATCAATCGTCCTGGAAGCTCCAACATTAGTTTGCCAGTAAATCAACGACCGTCCCGAAAGAATAGCAACATCACTGAAAAATGGTCCAGAGATACCTTCCTAAAATAATGTAAAAATTGTGTTTGTCGAAAACAAATAAATGTAACAGTATGAACGTTGAAAATTAATTTTAATTTCCCTATTAATTACTACACAAGACAGGAGGCAATGATACTCAAGGGGGACCTGTCTGACTTGAACACCAAATAAATGCAGATATAGTTTTAAAATTGGCAAACTTAGTACAGTAAAACCTTTCGAGATTTTTTTTTTTATTTTACTTTCTCAAAGTGCCTGCAGGAGCAGAAACCCTTTTGTGGAATATATGAATCCTGAACCTAAAATTTATTACAAAGGTCTTTCAGGAAATGGAATAAATTGAGCTTCGTCAATACTTGTTTTTTAAGTTTATCCCCCTCCTCTGCTTGCAAAGTATTTTTTAGCCACACCCCTCGGAGCTCGATCTGTGTGTACTTATAACTATATTCATTGCAGTAAAATTAAAAATTTTGCTCCCTCTCAAAGCATTAATTAATCCTTACTCTTCACCATTTTGCTTCCTCTTTTTCTGAGCTTTTTATATCATTTTTTCTAACTTTGTTGTTTTTTTCATTTTTGCTATTGCCGTCTACAATTTGGCTTAGCTTTCTGGCAGGTTTTTTTTAAATATGTGTTATCAAATACAGAATGAATTTGTGTGCATGATAAAAATAAACGCTTTCGATAAAGAAATTAGGGACACAAGAAAACCAAAGTTAATTTGTAATAGAATACAAACAAACACTGGTAAAAAAGGGTTATATAAAAAAACGATAAAAATGTCGCCGGGCCCGAATAGAACAAATATTTAATTAACACATTTCACAAAAGAACACATTTCAAGAGCGTGAATTATATCATTTCCGCCACAGGAGAGGTTGTTCGTCATAGTATTTATGACGTATACAAACTTGCAAAAGAAACATAACTAAGCATAAAATACCAAGTGTCATGAGTCTATTTACAAAAGACGTTTTAAGAAGTTTCATAATACCTATAGGACAATAACGTAAATTAACAATTGATCAAAATGAACAAATTGGACAATCAAAGTAGACAAGATCAAGAGGATGACCCGACAAATTTAAATTCACAATAGGCGAACATGAACAACCTAGACCATGAAATGTGACAAGGCCAATCCGAGCAGTTAAGGCAAAGGGGATTAAAAAATGTCTGAAGTAATGATAAACGAAAATGAAGAACAAAGAAATATGTGGTTAGAATACTTGCAAAAATGACAATTGCAACGATTCAAAAACGAAAGTGAGGAACAAAGGAATATGTGGTTAGAAGATAAGCGGGAGTGACAATTACAACGAGCCAAAAACAAAAGTGAAGAACAAAGAAATATGCCGCTAGAAGATAAGCGGCAGCAAGAATTACAACGAGTCGAAAGCGACAGTGAAGAAAAAAGAAATATGCAGCAACAAGGCTTGCGACAACGAGGATCAAACGAATCAAAAATAAAAGTGAAGAACAAAGAAATATGGGGTTAAAAGATAAGCGACACCGACAATCACAACGAATAAGAAACGAAAGTGACACCTCATGACTCAAACTAAAGAATAACGTGATAATTACGGTAATGTGTAATTAGAGAACAAATATACACAAGCGTGCCGTGAAAGTGAAGAAAAAAAGAAATATACGGTTACAAGACATGCGACAACAAGAATTAGAACGTATCAAAAACGAAGTTGAAGACAATGAAATATGCGGTTAGATCAGACTGTTTCAAAAACGAAAGTGAAGAGCGAAAAATTGCGCGGTTAGAAGACATGCGAAAGCGAGTATCAGAACGAGTCAAAAATGAAAGTGAAGAATAAAGAAATATTAGGTTAGAAGAGCAACACCGTCGCAATCTTCGACGCCGACAAACTATAGCACAAAACCCAGAACAAACCTACAAAGATACCGGAAACTACACAAGTGTTAATTTCAACTCACTGGGACCCTTCAACGCTGTATGTATTCACATTGGAGCCCTCCGTTTTCCCGAGCAATAAGTGGAAACAAAGGTGATTCAGTGGGAGATCGTTGCTTGCTGGGTCGAATCGCATTGCCACCTCCACAATTTCTAAATGAATTGGTTTGCCTTTTTTAAGACCTCACCTGCTCTCTAAAGAGTTCTACACACGATTCCGAAACTTGAACTCATGTTTCGCTTTAGCTTCATTCAACGTAGGTGATGATAGAACCATCAATAGTCATAATGTATCCAGCTTCAAAGTAACTGGCAAATTTATAACAAAATCATTGAGCGACACATCCATTACAAACCCCTAAAGCCAATGTTGAACCAAATTTTATAATTTTTTTCATTTTTTATTAAAAATATACCTGTTTCTTTTATCTTTTATCTCACTGGTAGTAGTGTGTATGTGCACAGTTTCAATTACACATGAAAATATACATTGAAATTGCTGTTGATTTAAATTACACATGAAAAAATACATTGAATTGCGCAAGAAAAACCCATGGTAGTGTCATTAAACTCACGTGTGAATACTTTAAAAGTTGCGACGCTTTAATGGGTGTTATGAAACTAAAGTCGAGGTTTCTTTAAACTTGGCAATGTATAATGTAGTCAAGCATGTTTTGAGAGTTTGGTCGTAATAATATAATTTAAAGCAGGTTTTTTTCTGTTTTTGCTGTCGATTGCACAATGAATGTACGTCATGATTCACGTGTACATTCTTAAAAAAAAAACTGGTGTGATATAAAGAACCCACATTTTTTAATTGTTTGATTGACGCGTTTGGGGAGATTATGTTCCTTGGCACCTTTTCAGAGCATGTACTTATGGATACCTTTCCAAGCTTGGTTAAACATGCTTTTACAATCGGAAATGTTTGATTAACATTTGCAAAAACGGGGTAATGGGATTTGCGAATTGGAGGAGATGGGGTGATTGTGTACTGTATAATACACAAGTGACAGTAGGGAGATTGTTTAAAAATTAAAATATTTTAGAAATAAAAAAAATTAACCGGAACGGAATGAAAAGTGTTTCGGGGGATAGGAGGTTCTGGAATGGGGGAGGGGCACATGGGGTTCGGTCTCGGCGTCACTGTCACACGGGAGTGTAGTTAAATTGGGTCAATATGCACAAGGGGTTAACAGAACGAGGGTTCAGTAGCAAAGGGGTTCATTTGTACGGGGTTTCGGTTATACAGGAGTTCAGTTACATGGGGGGTTCAGTTGCACGGGTGTTTTTCTGTTTTTAGAGTTATGGTTACTTTCGGACGAGCTGCACTTTACTTTCACCTTGTTTCCCAAAAACTGTTTAAAATTAGGGTTTTGTTTTTGTAGTTGTTTTCGTTTTTGCTTTATTGTTCGACTTGATAGGAATTCTGAAACTGGATGGTCGTTGAAATTTCTTAATAACTAAAGATTTTGTTTTTCATCTAAAGGGCTTAATATTCTCAAGGTTTTAGCTTTTGACGGATAACATTAAACCTAAGGAAATTTATGTATTTGGAATCAGCGTATAAAGCCAATCATTTTTATGTATCTATAATTATTAAAATTCCGTTTTTAGAGTTATGGTTACCTTCGGACGAGTTGCACTTTACTTTCACCTTGTTTCCCAAAAACTGTTTAACATTAGGGTTTTTTTGTAGTTGTTTTCGTTTTTTCTTTATTGTTCGACGTTATAGAAATTCTGAAAATGAATCGTCGTTTAAGTTTATTAAAAAAAAAAGATTTTGTTTTTATTCTAAATGGCTTAATATTCTAAAGGTTTTATATTTTTGCGGATAACATTAAAACTAAGGAAATTTATGTATTTGGAATCAGCGTATAAAGCCAATCATTTTCATGTATCTATAATTATTAAAATTCTGTTTTTAGAGTTATGGTTACTTTCGGACGAGTTGCACTTTACTTTCACCTTGTTTCCCAAAAACTGTTTGAAATTAGGGTTTTTTTGTAGTTGTTTTCGTTTTTGCTTTATTGTTCGACTTGATAGGAATTCTGAAACTGGATGGTCGTTGAAATTTCTTTACAAATAAAAATTTAGTTTTTCTTCTAAAGGGCTTAATATTCTCAAGGTTTTAGGTTTTGTCTGATAATATTAAACCTAAGGAAATTTATGTATTTGGAATCAGCGTATAAAGCCAATCATTTTCATGTATCTATAATTATTAAAATTCTGTTTTTAGAGTTATGGCTACTTTCGGACGAGTTGCACTTTACTTTCACCTTGTTTCCCAAAATCTGTTTAAAATTAGGGTTTTTTTGCAGTTGTTTTCGTTTTTGCTTTATTTTTAGACTTAATAGGAATTCTGAAACAGGATGATCGTTGAAATTTCTTAATTAATAAATATTTTTTTTTTCTTATAAATGGCTTAATATTATAAAGGTTGTAGCTTTTGGCGGATAACATTAAACCTAAGGAAATTTATGTATTTGCAATCAGCGTATAAAGCCAATCATTTTCATGTATCTATAATTATTAAAATTCTGTTTTTAGAGTTATGGTTACTTTCGGACGAGTTGCACTTTACTTTCACCTTGTTTCCCAAAAAACTGTTTAAAATTAGGGTTTTTTTGTAGTTTTTTTCGTTTTTGCTTTATTGTTCGACTTGATAGGAATTCTGAAACAGGATGGTCGTTGAAATTTCTTAATGACTAAAGATTTTGTTTTTCTTCTAAAAGGCTTAATATTCTCAAGGTTTTAGCTTTTGACGGATAACATTAAACCTAAGAAAATTTATGTATTTGGAATCAGCGTATAAAAGCCAATCATTTTCATGTATCTATAATTATTAAAATTCTGTTTTTAGAGTTATGGTTACTTTCGGACGAGTTGCACTTTACTTTCACCTTGTTTCCCAAAAACTTTTTAAAATTAGGGTTTTTTTTGTAGTTGTTTTCGTTTTTGCTTTATTGTTCGACTTGATAGGAATTCTGAAACAGGATGGTCGTTGAAATTTCTTAATGACTAAAGATTTTGTTTTTTCTTCTAAAAGGCTTAATATTCTCAAGGTTTTAGCTTTTGACGGATAACATTAAACCTAAGGAAATTTATGTATTTGGAATCAGCGTATAAAAGCCAATCATTTTCATGTATCTATAATTATTAAAATTCTGTTTTTAGAGTTATGGTTACTTTCGGACGACTTGCACTTTACTTTCACCTTGTTTCCCAAAAACTGTTTAAAATTAGGGTTTTTTCGTAGTTGTTTTCGTTTTTGCTTTATTGTTCGACTTGACAGGAATTCTGAAACTGGATGGTCGTTGAAATTTCTTAATGACTAAAGATTTTGTTTTTCTTCTAAAATGCTTAATATTCTCAAGGTTTTAGCTTTTGACGGATAACATTAAACCTAAGGAAATTTATGTATTTGGAATCAGCGTATAAAGCCAATCATTTTTATGTGTCTATAATGATTAAAATTCTCTTTTTAGAGTTATGGTTACTTTCGGACGAGTTGCACTTTACTTTCACCTTGTTTCCCAAAAACTCTTTAAAATTAGGTTTTTTTTGTAGTTGTTTTCGATTTTCCTTTATTGTTCGACTTGATAGGAATTCTGAAAGAGGATGGTCGTTGAAATTTCTTAATGAATAAAGATTTTGTTTTTATTATAAAAGGCTTAATATTATCAAGGTTTTAGATTTTTACGGATAACATTAAACCTAAGGAAATTTATGTATTTGGAATCAGCGTATAAAGCCAATTATTTTCATGTATCGTTAATTGTTAAAATTCTGTTTTTAGAGTTATGGTTACTTTCGGACAAGTTGCACTTTACTTTCACCTTCTACCCCAAAAAATTGTTTAAAATTAGGGTTTTTTTTGGAGTGGTTGTCATTTTTGTTTTATTGTTCGACTTGATAGGAATTCTGAAAGAGGATGGTCGTTGAAATTTATTAATGAATAAAGATATTTTTTTTCTTCTAAAAGGCTTAATATTCTCAAGGTTTTACGTTTTGACGGATAACATTAAAACTAAGGAAATTTATGTATTTGGAATCAGCCTATAAAGCCAATCATTTTCATGTATCTATAATTATTAAAATTCTGTTTTTAGAGTTATGGTTACTTTCGGACGAGTTGCACTTTACTTTCACCTTGTTTCCCAAAAACTGTTTAAAGTTAGGGTTTTTTTGTAGTTGTTTTCATTTTTGCTTTATTGTTCGACTTGATAGAAATTCTGTAACAGGATGGTTGTTGAAATTTATTAATGACTAACGATTTTGTTTTTCTTATAAAAGGCTTAATATTCTCAAGGTTTTAGCTTTTGACGGAAAACATTAAACTTAAGGAAATTTATATATTTGGAATCAGCGTATAAAGCCAATCATTTTCTTGTATCTATAATTATTAAAATTCTGTTTTTAGAGTTATGGTTACTTTCGGACGAGTTGCACTTTACTTTCACCTTGTTTCCCAAAAACTGTTTAAAATTAGGGTTTTTTTGTAGTTGTTTTCGTTTTTTCTTTATTGTTCGACTTTATATGAATTCTGAAACTGGATGGTCGTTTAAATTTCTTAATAACTAAAAAATTTGTTTTTCTTATAAATGGCTTAATATTCTCAAGGTTTTAGCTTTTGGCGGATAACATTAAACCTAAGGAAATTTATGTATTTGGAATCAGCGTATGAAGCCAATCATTTTCATGTATCTATAATTATTAAAATTCTGTTTTTAGAGTTATGGTTACTTTCGGACGAGTTGCACTTTACTTTTGAATTCACCTCTTGGATACACAATACAGAAATTTAATTAAGGAAATTATGAAAAAAAAATGTAAGTAAGTAGCAAACTCTTTCTTGAAGTCACCTCTTGGATACACAATGCAGAAATGTCGTTTAAGAAATTATCAAAAATTGTAAGTAAGTAGCAAATTCTTCCTTGAATTTGCCTCCTGGATAAATAATAAAGACACTTCATTTAAAAAATTATTACAAAATTCTAAGTAAGTAACAAACTCTTTCTTGAAATTACCTATTGGATACACAATGCAGAAATTTTATTTAAGAAATTATGAAAAAATTGTAAGCAAGTAACAAACTCTTTCCTGAAGTCACCTCTTGGATACACAATGCAGAAACTTCATTTAAGAAACTATGAAAAAATTGTAGGTAAGTAAGTAACAAATTCTTTCTTGAAGTCACCTCTTGGATACACAATACAGAAATTTCATTAAGGAAATTATGAAAAAATTATAAGTAAGTAGCAAATTCTTTCTTGAATTCACCGGCTGGATAAATAAAAAGAAATTTTGTTCAAGAAATAATGTCAAAATTACAAATAAGTTACAAATTATTTATTGTTTTCACGACTTAGATACACGAGATAGAAATTTCATTCAAGAAATTATGAAAAAATTCTCAGTAAGTAACAATTTCTTTCTTGAAGTCAACTCTTGGATACACAATACGGAAATTTCATTCAAGAAAATTGTGAAAATATTTGTAAGTAAGTAACAAACTCTTTATTGATTTCACCTCTTGGATATACAGTAGAGATACTTCATTCAAAAAATTATGAAAAAATCGCAAGTAAGTAACAAACTCTTTATTGTTTTCACCTCTTGGATATACAATACGGAAATTTCATTCAATAAATTATGAAAAAATTGTAAGCAAATAACAAACTCTTTCCTGAAGTCACCTCTTGGATACACAATGCAGAAACTTCATTTAAGAAACTGTGAAAAAATTGTAAGTACGTAAGTAACAAATCCTTTCTTGAATTCGCCTCTTGGATAAACAAAAAAGTCATTTCATTCAAGAAATTATGACAAAATCCTATATAAGTAACAAACCCTTTCTTGAATTCGCCATTGGGTTGCGCAATACAGAAATTTAATTCAGGAAACTATGAAAAACATTGCAAACAAACTCTTTCTTGAACTCGCTTCCTGGACAGACAATACAGCAATTTCACTCAAGAAATTATGAACAAAATGTAAGTAAGTAGCAAACTGTTTCCTGAATTATCCTCTTGGATGCAAAATACAGATATTTCATTCAAGAAATTATAAAAAAAAATTGTAAGTAAGTAATAAACTCTTTCTTGAATACACCTCTTGGATACCAAATACGGAAATTTCATTCAAGAAATTATGAGAAAATTCTAAGTAAGTAACAATCTCTTTCTTGAAGTCCCTCTTGGATACGCAATACGATACGGAAATTTCATTCAAGAAATTTTGAGAAAATTCCAGGTAAGTAACAATCTCTTTCTTGAAGTCCCCTCTTGGATGCACAATACGGATATTTTATTCAAGAAATTATAAAAAATAAGTAACAAAGTCTGTATTGATTTCACCCCTTGGATACAAAAAAAGACATTTCATTCAAGAAATTATGACAAAATTCTAAGTAAGTAAAAAACTCATTCTTGAATTCGCCGTTTGCATGCACAATACAAAAATTTCATTCTATAGGACCTCTACACGTGATTAAACACGTTTTGAAACTACATGCTATTTGCTTGCCTTTCCTTGGTACCTTTCCAAACGAGCGGGGTTTCCCCACTGGTTCCTACACATTGCAAAAAAATGAGCAGTACGAACGGGGATTCCCCACACAAGTTTGTTTCAACTCCACGTTTTCAACCAGACTGGTTTTTAAGACAACACCCCATTTTTAGGGGCAAACAGAGACAGCGGAGGTTTCTCAATATACGATAACTTGATTGGTGATTGGTTACACACCGCGACGGCGTATACATAGTGAGAAGACATGCAAAGTCGACATAGCTTTATTTCATTTTTAAGGTTAATTTAAATGAGGTTACGTGTGCGCACGTAACATCGGCTAAATTAACCTTAAAAATGAATTAAAGCTATTTCGACGTTGCATGTCTCTCTCACTATGTATACGCCGTCGCGGTGTGTAACCAATCACCAATCAAGTTATCGTATATTGAGAAACCTCCGCTGTCTCTGATTGGACTCTAAAAAATGGGGTGTTGTCTTAAAAACCAGTCTGGTTGAAAAAGTGGAGTTGAAACAAACTTGTGTGGGGAATCCCCGTTCGTACTGCTCACTTTTTTGCAATGTGTAGGAACCAGTGGGGAATCCCCGCTCGTTTGGAAAGGTACCAAGGAAAGGCAAGCAAATAGCATGTAGTTTCAAAATGTGTTTAATCACGTGTAGAGGTCCTATAGAATGAAATTTCTGTATTGTGCATGCAAACGGCGAATTCAAGAATGAGTTTTTTACTTACTTAGAATTTTGTCATAATTTCTTGAATGAAATGTCTTTTTTTTGTATCCAAGAGGTGAAATCAATAAAGAGATTGTTACTTACTTTCCTTTTTTCTTATAATTTCTTGAATAAAATATCCGTATTGTGTATCCAAGAGGGGACTTCAAGAAAGAGATTGTTACTTACCTGGAATTTTCTCATAATTTCTTGAATGAAATTTCCGTATCGCATTGCGTATCCAAGAGGGGACTTCAAGAAAGAGATTGTTACTTAGAATTTTCTCATAATTTCTTGAATGAAATATCCGTATTGGGTATCCAAGAAGTGTATTCAAGAAAGGGTTTGCTACTTACTTACAATTTTTTTTATAATTTCTTGAATGAAATATCTGTATTGTGCATCCAGGAGGAGAATTCAAGAAACAGTTTGCTACTTACTTACAATTTTTTCATAATTTCTTGAGTGAAATTGCTGTATTGTCTGGTCCAGGAAGCGAGTTCAAGAAAGAGTTTGTTTGCAATGTTTTTCATAGTTTCCTGAATTAAATTCCTGTATTGTGCAACCCAATGGCGAATTCAAAAAAGGGTTTGTTACTTATTTAGAATTTTGTCATAATTTCTTGAATGAAATGACTTTTTTGTTTATCGAAGAGGTGAATTCAAGAAAGGATTTGTTACTTATTTACTTACAATTTTTCACAGTTTCTTAAATTAAGTTTCTGCATAGTGTATCAAAGAGATGACTTTAGGAAAGAGTTTGTTATTCGCTGACAATTTTTTCATAATTTATTGAATGACATTTCCGTATTGTATATCCAAGAGGTGAAAACAATAAAGAGTTTGTTACTTAATTGCGATTTTTTCATAATTTCTTGAATGAAGTATCTGTACTGTATATCCAAGAGGTGAAATCAATAAAGAGTTTGTTACTTACTTACAAATATTTTCATAATTTCTTGAATGAAATTTCCGTGTTGCGTATCCAAGAATTGACTTCAAGAAAGAAATTGTTACTTACTGAGAATTTTTTCATAATTTCTTGAATTAAATTTCTACATCGTGTATCTAAGTCGTGAAAACAATATAGAGTTTGTTACTTGCTTAGAATTTTATCATAATTTCTGGAATGAAATGTCTTTATTTTTATAAATAATGTTAAATTAATAAAGAGTTTTCCACTAACTTACATTTTTTTCTTAGTTTATTTAATGAAATTTCTGTATTGTGTATCCAAGAGGTGACTTCAAGAAAGAATTTGTTACTTACTTACTTACAATTTTTTCATCGTTTCTTCAATTAAGTTTCTGCACTTTGTATCCAAGAGGTAACTTCAGGAAAGAGTTTGTTACTTGCTGACAATTTTTTCATAATTTCTTAAATGAAATTTCTGCATTGTGTATCCAAGAGGTAACTTCAAGAAAGAGTTTGTTACTTACTTAGAATTTTATCATAATTTATTGAATGAAATGTCTTTTTTATTTATCCAGGAGGCGAATTCAAGAAAGAATTTGCTACTTACTTATAATTTTTGATAATTTCTTAAATGAAATTTCTGCATTGTGTATCCAAGAGGTGACTTCAAGAAAGAGTTTGCTACTTACTTACAATTTTTTTTGATAATTTCATTAATTAAATTTCTGTATTGTGTATCCGAGAAGTGAATTCAAAAGTAAAGTGCAACTCGTCCGAAAGTAACCGTAACTCTACAAACATAATTTAAAAAATTATATATACATGAAAATGATTGGCTTCATACGCTGATTCCAAATACATACATTTCCTTAGGTTTAATGTTATCTGTCAAAAGCTAAAACCTTGAGAATATTAAGCCTTTTAGAAAAAAAACAAAATCTTTAGTCATAAAAGAAATTTCAACGACCATCCTGTTTCAGAATTCCTATCAAGTCGAAAAATAAAGCAAAAATGAAAACAACTACAAAAAAACCCTAACTTTAAACAGTTTTTGGGAAACAAGGTGAAAGTAAAGTGCAACTTGTCCGAAAGTAACCATAACTCTAAAAACAGAATTTTAATAATTATAGATACATGAAAATGATTGGCTTTATAGGCTGATTCCAAATACATAAATTTCCTTAGATTTAATGTTATCCGTCAAAAGCTAAAACCTTGAGAATATTATGCCTTTTAGAAGAAAAACAAAATCTTTAATCATTAAGAAATTTCAACGACCATCCTCTTTCAGAATTCCTATCAAGTCGAACAATAAAGCAAAAACGAAAACAACTACAAAAAAAACCCTAATTTTTAACAGTTTTTGGGGAACAAGGTGAAAGTAAAGTGCAACTCGTCCGAAAGTAACCATAACTCTAAAAACAGAATTTTAATAATTATAGATAAATGAAAATGATTGGCTTTATACGCTGATTCCAAATACAAAAATTTCCTTAGGTTTAATGTTATCCGTCAAAACCTAAAACCTTGAGAATATTAAGCCTTTTAGAATAAAAACAAAATCTTTAGTCATTAAGAAATTTCAACAACCATCCTCTTTCAGAATTCCTATCAAGTCAAACAATAAAGCAAAAACGAAAACAACTACAAAAATTAACCCTAATTTTAAACAGTTTTTGGGAAACAAGGTGAAAGTAAAGTGCAACTCGTCCGAAAGTAACCATAATTCTAAAAACAGAATTTTAATCATTATAGATACATAAAAATGATTGGCTTTATACGCTGATTCCAAATACATAAATTTCCTTAGGTTTAATGTTATCCGTCAAAAGCTAAAACCTTGAGAATATTAAGCCTTTTATAAGAAAAAGAAAATATTTAGTCATTAAGAAATTTCAACGACCATCCAGTTTCAGAATTCATATCCAGTCTAAAAATAAAACAAAAACGAAAACAACTACAAAAAAACCATAATTTTAAAAAGTTTTTGGGAAACAAGGTGAAAGTAAAGCGCACCTCGTACGAAAGTAACCATAACTCTAAAAATATAATTTTAATAATTATAGATACATGAAAATGATTGGCTTTTATACGCTGATTCCAAATACATAAATTTCCTTAGGTTTAATGTTATCCGTCAAAAGCTAAAACCTTGAGAATATTAAACCTTTTAGAAGAAAAAACAAAATCTTTAGTCATTAAGAAATTTCAACGACCATCGTGTTTCAGAATTCCTATCAAGTCGAACAATAAAGCAAAAACGAAAACATCTACAAAAAAAAACCCTAATTTTAAACAGTTTTTGGGAAACAAGGTGAAAGTATAGTGCAACTCGTCCGAAAGTAACCATAACTCTAAAAAACAGAATTTTAATAATTATATATACATAAAAATGATTGGCTTTTATATGCTGATTCCAAATACATAAATTTCCTTAGGTTTATTGTTATCCGTCAAAAGCTAAAACCTTGAGAATATTAAACCTTTTAGAAGAAAAAACAAAATCTTTAGTCATTAAGAAATTTCAACGACCATCGTGTTTCAGAATTCCTATCGAGTCGAACAATAAAGGAAAAACGAAAACAACTACAAAAAAAACTAATTTTAAATAGTTTTTTGAGAAACAAGGTGAAAGTAAAGTGCAACTCGTCCGAAAGTAACCATATCTCTAAAAACAGAATTTTAATAATTATAGATACATGAAAATGATTGGCTTTATACGCTGATTCCAAATACATAAATTTCCTTAGGTTTAATGTTATCCACCAAAAGCTAAAACCTTGAGAATATTAAGCCCTTTAGAAGAAAAACAAAATCTTTAGTCATTAAGAAATTTCAACGATCATCCTGTTTCAGAATTCCTATCAATTTGAACAATAAAGCAAAAACGAAAACAACTACAAAAAAAACCCTAATTTTAAACAGTTTTTGGGAAACGAGGTGAAAGTAGAGTGCAACTCGTCCGAAAGTAACCATAAATCTAAAAACAGAATTTTAATAATTATAGATCCATGAAATTGATTGACTTTGTACGCTAATTCCAAATACATAAATTTCCTGTGGTTTAATATTATCTACCAAAAGCTAGAACCTTGAGAACATTAATCCCTTTAGAAGAAAAACTAAATCTTAATTTGTTAAGAAATATCAACAAGCATCCAGTTTCAGAATTCCTATCAAGTCGAACAATAAAGCAAAAACGAAAACAACTACAAAAAAAACCCTAATTTTAAACAGTTTTTGGGAAACAAGGTGAAAGTAATGTGCAACTCGTCCGAAAGTAACCGTAACTCTAAAAACACAATTTCAATAATTATAGATACATGAAAATTATTGGCTTTATACGCTGATTCCAAATACATAAATTTCCTTAAGTTTAATGTTATCCACCAAAATCTAAAACCTTTATAATATTAAGCCTTTTATAAGAAAAACAAAATATTTAGTCATTAAGAAATTTCAACGACCATCCTGTTTCATAATTCCTATCAAGTCGAACAATAAAGCAAAAACGAAAACAACTACAAAAAAAACCCTAATTCTAAAACTTTTCAGCAACACAGCAAACACTCAAAACACACAGTTTTTGGGAAACAAGGTGAAAGTAAAGTGCAACTCGTCCGAAAGTAACCATAACTCTAAAAACAGAATTTTAATAATTATAGATACATGAAAATGATTGGCTTTATACGCTGATTCCAAATACATAAATTTCCTTAGGTTTAATGTTATCCGTCAAAAGCTAAAACCTTGAGAATATTAAGCCCTTTATAAGAAAAACAAAAACTTGTGTTATTGTTAAATCTCAACGACCATCCGGTTTCAGAATTCCTATTAAGTCGAACAATAAAGCAAAAACTAAAACAACTACAAAAACTAAACCCTAATTTTAAACATTTTTTGGGAAACAAGGTGAAAGTAAAGTGCAGCTCGTCCGAAAGTAACCAAAACTGTAAAAACAGAAAAAAACCAGTGCTACTGAACCCCCCATGAAACTGAACCCCTGTATAACCGAAACCCCGTACAACTGAACCTCTGTGCTACTGAACCCTCGTTCTACTGAACCCTCGTGCATATCGACCCCATTTAACTAAAACCCCTGGTAACTGTACCCCCTTTAACTGAACCCTTGTGCAACTCAACCCTCCATGCAACCTATCTCCCCCAAAACACTTTTCAGCCAGTTCTTGTTATTTTTTTTTTATTTCTAAACTTTTAAATTGACAATACTCTCCAAAACATCACTTATGTATTATACAGTACACAATCACCCCATCTCCTCCAATTCGCAAATCCCATTACCCCGTTTTTGCAAATGTTAATCAAACATTTCCGATTGTAAAAGCATGTTTAACCAAGCTTGGAAAGGTATCCATAAGTACATGCTCTGAAAAGGTGCCAAGGAACATAATCTCCCCAAACGCGTCAATCAAACAATTAAAAAATGTGGGTTCTTTATATCACACCAGTTTTTTTTTTAAGAATGTAAACGTGAATTCATGACGTACATTCATTGTGCAATCGACAACAAAAACAGAAAAAAACCTGCTTTAAATTATATTATTACGACCAAACTCTCAGAACGTGCTTGACTACATTATACATTGCCAAGTTTAAAAAAACCTCGACTTTAGTTTCATAACACCCATTATAGTGTGCCAACTTTTAAAGTATTCACACGTGAGTTTAATGACACTACCATGGGTTTTTCTTGCGCAATTCAATGTATTTTTTCATGTGTAATTGAAAACAACAGCAATTTCAATGTATATTTTCATGTGTAATTGAAACTGTGCACATACACACTACTACTGTTCATAATAATTCCTGTTATTTTTTTTACTCTGCTGGTGACATAGCTTCGCTCTTTACTTTTGTAAAAATTTTTTTTTTTTTTTTTTTATTCAATCTCTGTTTTTAATTCCATTTCTGTAAAAATGAAAAATGAAAAAATAAGAAAAATGAAATTGTATATGAAATGAACATGTACATCCATCCCTGAAAGTTTCATTTTCATAACCCAACCCCTTTCCAAGATAGCCAAAAGTAACTAAAGTAGAATTTTACCCAAAAGTAATTTTTACAATCATATTAAACACATTTATTTATAGATTTCTCTTTAAATTGAAATTAAGTTTCACTAAGTTCCTTGACCTGAGTTTGCTACTATGTACAACTCAGCACATAGTGTGTTTTGCTTTAGTTCAAATTTTCCCTCTACATTCTCTCACATGTTCACCTTCATACCCTTAGTATTATTAGTACTAGTATTCTAGTTGTAGTGGTTGTAGTAGGAGCAGTAGTAGTAGCAATATTGCTGTATTCGTAGTACTAGTAACAGTAGCAGCAGCAGTAGCAGCATAAACATGTTGCCTTTTGTACAGTTGAACATTCCACTCACGATGCCATAGAAATTTCAGCTTGATATTGTAAGCCATTCCAAAGATACTGCTGATACCCCCTTGCGACAATCTGTATGCACATAGTATGTTCTGATATAGTTCAAATTCCCCCCCCCCTCCAATATTTCCTCAAATTTTCCCTTCAATATCCTCAGCATTCGCAATACTTGCTACAGAAGCAGTAGTTGTAGTAGCAATAGTGGTAGTATTAGCAATAGTAATGGTAGTAGTAGTAGTTGTTGCTGTTGTTATAGTAGTAGTAGTAGTGGTAGTAGTAGTAGTAGTAGTAGCAGTAGCAGTTGTAGTAGTAGGAGTAGTAGTAGTAGTAGTAGTCGTATCAGTGGTCGTAGTGTTATTATTATTAGTAGTAGTAATAGTAGTAGTAATAGTAGTAGTAGTAGCAGTAGTAGTAGTAAAAGTAGTAGTAGTAACAGTAGTAGTTGCAGCAGTAATAATAGTAACGTGCAAATATTGCCCATTAAGCGTCTTCTGAAAATTCCAACTTAATACCCTAATCCATTCCTGAGACAAATCCTTTCGACAATCTGCTTCACAGAGTGTGTTTTGATTTGGTTCAAATTTCCCCTATATATTCTCTCAAAATTTCATCTTGATATCCCAAGTCTCAATGGTACAAGTATCATAGTAGTAGTGCCAGTAGTAGCAGGAGTAGTAGCAGTTGCAGTGTTGTATGAGTAGCAGTAGTAGTAGCAGTAATATCAGCCGCATTAATAGCAGTAGTAGTAACAGAACTAGCAGCAGTATTAAAAGTAGAGGTATTATGCACATGTTCCCTTTTGGTCAGTTGAACCTCCCCTCGTGATGTCCTGGAAGTTTCAGCTTGATATGGTAAGCCGTTCCAAAGATACTGATGATAAGTCATTTTGACCATCTGTATCCAGGAAGCACGTTTTGATTCAGTTCACCTTTCCTCACAACATTTCCTCAAGTTTTCACTTCAGCCTTGGAAAAACTCGCTACAGAAGCAGTAGTTGCAGTCGTAGTAGTAGTAATGGTAGCTGGAGTACGAGTGGTAGCAGTAGCAGTAGCGTGTAAATATTGCTTTTTGGTCTATTGATCACCTACCGTATCATTTCCTGAAAGTTCAAAATTAATATATTCAGTCATTCCTCTCGTATGCACATAACATGTTTTGATTTTGTTCAACACTCCCTCAACATTCTCTGAGAATCTCATCTGAATGCCCTTCGTGTTTTTGGAAAGTAAAGGTCACACATGATCACCTTTGTCAATAAAATATACTACATGTAAACAATAGACGAATTGACTTACTTGCAGCCCTTGCCCTGAGGGTTGTGGGGGGGGGGGTATATCCCCAATGACATAATTACTTTACCTTTTAACTATGCTGAACCAAGTGACTATCTCAAAATTTAATTGGATGTGTTTGGGGAAATATTGGGCCTGTGGGGGGCTCTGATTGCCCTCCAATCACTTTTGACTCTTAACAGGGCACTAAAACTTTCAATTCCCAATCGAATACACTCCTTTTGAAGTTTCTACGACAGCTCCTTCTATACGAAGTGCCTTGGTCAGAATAACAAAATAATAAACTGTGCCTACTTCACTCTTTACTTAGGCAGCGCTATTGTGCTGCCTATGAAAAATCCTACAAGTAAACAATAGGCAAGCTTCATAAGTTACAACCCATATTCCAGGCTATGGGGGCGTGGCATACCCGGAGATATAGCTATTAGATCTTTGAACCCTTTTCAAAAAATTGCTTTTCCAAAGTTTTAATCAGTATTGAGGGGAGGGGGCGCGTAAAAGGGCAAGGGAGTAGCTAGTTTCCCTCCGATCTCTCTTCAAAATACCCTTTTGACGTACAATAAAAGTTTAAACTTAGTACCCTTGTCTGTCCCTTCAATATTACTGATAGGCTACGCTCTTTCGAAACCTAGCATGGACACAGGGTCTTTTAATCTCAAGATATTCTTAAAGATCCTCCTGATACACCAGGCCTTTTTAGATACCCAGGATCAAACCTATCCTCTTTTTTCAATAAAAAAAAATTACACGGAAATAAAGGGCAACTTCCACAACCTAAGGCTCTTGCCCCGGGGCCTTTGGGTGTTTACAATCAGGCAACTTCCCGATTATCAATCAGGCAACTGACATTACTACCATCAGGACTTAAGAAAAAACTTCAAGTTTTTCGGTTTTCTCTATTTTATAAATCAATACCTTCATAAAATTAATAGTATTTTGAAAAATCTTGCAGAAACCCACCTGAGATCCAATTAAAAATGAAAAAATTTTTACTAGCCGATCTTATAAGCCAGCTAGGCTTTCAATTAGATATTACCAAGGGACACTCTTTTCCACCGTTAAGACATGGACTGTCGCAAATTACTCTTTTAGCTTATTTCTCAATTTCGAAAACTAAACTGAGCGGTACTACGTGTACTTGTACTTTGCAATAAAGGTGATCAATAAACCATCACGATTAGAAACCTGCAGTGCCAGCTGAGTGCCTACTAAAATTTAAAGTGTATTGGTATTCTGTAAGAAAAGATAATGCATACCTTATAGTAAACTTTTGCTAAGAACAAAGCACCATAAGGTAAACAGCCCTGTGGTATTTTGAAACAATAGCATGATAAGAGATTTAGCCATTCCAAGGCAATATGATTGCTAGAGAGAAAAACATAAATAGCTTCACGTTTATCAAGACCGAGCACAAGTTGAATATCGTTGTTTTTTCCCAACATCAGAGATATCACTTTCCGTGTTTGTTCAATCCGTTTCAAGCTTTTGGAATCAAAAAATTTTAAGTGATCTGAATCGATAGCGAGTCTCATTAATGATGAGCTTTTCTTATCAACACTCTTTCCTACGTAAACCAAGCCTTCGCTAAACTCGCCAGATACTTTGATTGCTTCATCATATTCAATACTTGTCGATTGTTTTAACAGTGCCATTTTGAAGGAGGAAGTTCGCTTTATTTTTTCACCAACTTTAGTGATCTTGTTGACGCGTCTAAAAGTAGTAGATTCACTATACATAGAAGATTGATCATCCATAACCGACTCTTGGTCAACTCTTACTGATAAAACATCTGAGATAGGCATCCCATGGTCTGTTCCACTTAGAGAAGCTTCGTCTCCCCCTTGCAAACTTAAGCTTGGATTAATATTGCTATCTTTATTATCGTTGGGCTTGAAAGATATATTTGAGGGGGAAATCCTTTTATTTTTCTTACATATACGTTTCTGTATACCATTGATAGGAACGCAGTGTACTGGAATACATTTATTAAGTTCAGAAGAATCATCTCCATTACTTAGGTCTGGTTTGATCTTAATAGCACTAGCACTGACTTTGTTCTTGCGAAAAGGATTCACCCTATTGATTGCAACTCCACTTTTAATTTCATCTGTTAATCTTGAAGAAAAAAAACTATCAATTAGTTTGAGATTATTAACAAAGTTACCTGAACTAATAGGCAAGCCTTGTGAGCTTGGGCTTTCTAAATTTAATTCATTAATTCCCTTAGATTCCTCACTATGAGTGATCAGAGTGCTTTTAGTACGAACAGGCACCTGTGGTAAGCTATTAAAAGTATTCATTTCAGGATAATGTACACTTGTCGGTCTTTCTGGAACTGCGGACAGGTATGGCTCACTAAACAGATTTTGATTATCATATGTTAAGCAGCTCAAGGACCCGTTCTCATTGTTGGATGTGGCTTCTTTACTAGTCCTTACAGCTGGCACTGGTAGCTTTGTTCTTGTTGCAGGAATTGGAGCAGTTTTGTTACTCGGATTAGGTCCGTTTCTGCTATTTGAATTCATCTTGCAAGTTACAGACAATGTCTTTATTAGCTATCTGAAATGTAAATAAAAAGCAAATCAGCATAAGTATTGTGCCACACAAGAAAAATTAGGGTAGAAGGACTAAGGTCGTACATTTTGTATATCTAACCTATTTTTGAATTTTTTCAACTTTCAAGATCAAAACTTATAATTCAAATTCTACGTGAAAATATATATAGGCTATTAATGCGCAAAAACTATAAAAACAATGTGTGTTTAAAATTTCAATCCATGGGATCATTAAATATTTTTAAACCAGCTGGTAAAAACCATGGAAAACTTCTGACCTTTATGGTTCAAGGATTTATCTCAAACAGATTGGAAATAAATCCAGCGTCAGGTGGGCGCTTTCCCGTAAAAGTATTCATCTTCAACAGGGTATCTGCGTAATTAATTAAGGGGCTTACTTCAACCGTGGTCATAAGATAAGTGAGTGATGTTTCGTTGATCTGGCAGGTCTTTTAAATCCACAAACCTTCTTAAGAGTGAGTGGTCTCTTTTTCCGGGAGTTTATTGTTTATTCTTTTGTAAGTACAAAAGTTGCTAATTATTGATGCGGGTGTTTTTAGATAGGTATGAGCGCAGGTGCACCCTTTCCCCAAAAATGCTCTAGTAATAGATGCTATTAGGTAGCAGCTGATCGCTAGATCCTGTGATTATTAGTTACCCTAGTTTCGAGTTTCCGAAAGTGTTATTGTGATTTAAGGATTTTGTAGGGGATTGGACACTATTCTGAATCCTGTGAATATTTCTGAAGAATTTAGAGGGATTATGATGTAGAGAATTTCTGTTTATCCCCCAGGTTGGAGAATTGCATGCGTTGATAATGATAAGATGTGATAAGATATTTATTTCAAAAAATGGCTATCACAAGCCCCGAAGGGCCGAATTCGCATTTCGGGGTCATATAATAAAAAAAGACATAACTAGCACAACAACTAAAAAACTGACTAAACAATGCCAAAAACAACAATATACGAAAGGCAAAGCAATTCATTAGTCTAACAAAAAGTTTCAAGTGTAATAAGGTTAAAAAGGCACAAATTAAAACAAAACCAAAAAAAAAGAAAAAAAAATTGAGATAAAAATAATGTTAAAAAGGTTTAAAAGAGATTATATAAAAAGGGGAGGGAACGGAAGAGCCAAACGGACACCAGCATGGGTATCACCAGTAAAAAAAAAAAAAAAAAAAAAAAAAAAAAAAAAAAAAACTAGTGGTTTATTTGATTAGTAATGAAGGGGGAAAATGTTTTTTCATATCTGGAGGTTAAACAACGGATGGGGGACAAGATAGGGATGGGTTCAGATACAGTACGTGGCAGGCGGTGTCTGGATGGGGAGTGTCTTTTGGGGAAAATGTTTTCCGTGCGAGGGTTTTTTATTGCATTTTTTGCAAAATGGAGGCACAGCATTCCTCTCCTCTGCTCAAGAGTTTCCAGCTTGGCCTTTTTAGAAGGAGTGAATATGGTACCATAGCTTTTTTAGAAATTATTCTTAGGGCTCTTTTTTGAATAGATTCAATTGTATATGATTCATCACGGGAGATGCCAGGATGCCAAACTGGACAAGCATATTCAAGATGCGGGCGGACAAAGGAAGTATAAATCATTAAAGAATGGGATGGGGGGATGTTAAATTTATTCAAGAGCTTAAGCAGAGACATGGACGCATTAGAGTAGTAATAGTGGTAAAGGTCCGGAACGTGATTGCGTAATATGCCTTACCAGGGCCATTTACCTATTACTATGAACCCTACATGGGTTGGCAGACAGGTTTTCTATTATGAGACTAATTTTTTGGAGGTCAAACTCATGGATACATGTTTATTTTTTTTTTTTTTTAAACTGTTATTTTTTCAATGAAGCCCATAACACTTTGCATAAACCCGTGAATGTAGGACTGAAAGTCCGTTCGAAGTATATCTGAATCCAATTACTAATCAAGTTAGTGTGAGCGCCATTTTTTGATCTGGTTAGGTGGGTATAATCTGGTTTGTTTCGTTATTGTGAGAGGGTTACTCAATTTACATCTTAGTGTTAACTGGGCGATGACTTAGTCTAATTGCGTAGGTACTAAAGGAACATTTGAAGGTGGAGAAAAAAAGGGGTAATTAGTGATTGGATAATTTTAACAAAAAATTACTGAAAAGTGTTTTGGAGGAGATGGGATGAATGTTTACTGTATAATACACAAGTGATGATTTGCACAGTGTTGTCAATTTTAAATAGTTTAGAAATAAAAAAAATTAACAAGAAATGGCTGAAAAGTGTTTTGAGGGAGTTGAGTTGCACGATGGTTGACTTGCACGAGGGTTCAGTTACATGCAGATTCAGTTATACGGGGATTAGTAAAATAGGGTCGAGTTGCACGAGGTTTCAGTAGCACGAAGGTTCAGTTGTACGGGGTTTCAGTTATACAGGGGTTCAGTTACATGGGGGGTTCAGTTGCACGGGGGGGGGGGTATCTGCTATAAAAAAACACTTCATTCTAAACAAATACGAACATTTTGAAAAGCAGACAAAAAATTGGACACTATAATCAGAATTATTTGATTAACATTTAAAAAGGGGTAATGAGATATGTGATCTGTATAATACACAAGTGATGTTTGATAGGTATTGTCAATTTAAAATAGGATCTAACGTTCCCTTCGTTCCCCCATTTCTGAGGGCAGGGAGGGGAGGGGTCAATTATGGAGGGAAACATCTGCATCAAGGGGAAGGCTCAGAGACCCTTCGTTCCCACATTTCCGAGGGCAGGGCGGGGGAGAAGGTGATAGTATTCCAATACAATAATTCAAGCATAATAGAATTTATGCTCCTAGTGGAAGCTCGTAAAGCCCTTCCCCCTCCCCGCGCTAGGATTATTGCCTGGCTGTACCTCTAAATACATAGAATTAAGGTGATAGTATTCCGATACAATAAGTCAAGTATAATAGAATTTATGCTCCTAGTGGAACCTTGTAAAACCCTTCCCCCTCTCCCGCACTAGGATTTTTGCCTAGCCGTGACAATGGATATTACCACTAAATACAGAGAATTAAGGTGATAGTATTCCGATACAATAAGTCAAGTATACTAGAATTTATGCTCCTAGTGGAAGCTCGTAAAACCCTTCCCCCTCCCCGCGCTAGGATTATTGCCTCGCTGTGACAATGGATATAACATCTAAATACAGAGAATTAATGTGATAGTATTCCGATACAATAAGTCAAGCATACTAGAATTTATGCTCCTAGTGGAAACTCGTAAAACCATTCCCCCTCCCCGCGCTAGGATTATTGCCCGGCTGTGCCAATGGATATTACCTTTAAATACAGAGAATTAAGGTGATAGTATTCCGATAAATAAGTCAAGTATACTAGAATTGATGCTCCTACTGGAATCTCGTAAAACCCTTCCCCCTCCCCGCGCTAGGATTATTGCCTTGCTGTGACAATGGATATTATCTCTAAATACAGAGACTTAAGGTGATAGTATTCTGATACAATAAGTCAAGTATACAATAAATGATGCTCCTATAGGAACCTCGTAAAACCCTACCCAATCCCCTGCGCTAGAATTATTGCCAAGCTTTGCCAAAGGATATTAAATCAAAATACATAGAATTAAGGTGATAGTATTCCTATAAAATAAGTCAAGTATAATATAATTTATGATCCTAGTGTAAACTCGTAAAACCCTTCCCCCTCACCGAGCTAGGGTTATTTCCATGCATTTACAATTTATATTACCTAAAAAAAAAGATACTTAAGGTGAGAGTAGTACAATTAACTAAGTCAAGTATAATCTAATTTATTCTCCTACTTGAAGCTCGTAAGACCCGCCACCCTCCACGTGCAAGGATTATTGCCTAGCTATGATAATGGATATTAACTCTAAATACAGAGAATTAAGATGATAGTATTCCGATACAATAAGTCAAGTATAATAGAATTTATGCTCCTAGTGGAACCTCTTAAAACCCTTCCCCCTCCCCCGCCCGAGGATTATTGCCTAGCGGTGACAATGGATATTACCTCTAAATATAGAGAATTAAGGTGATAGTATTCCGATACAATACGTCAAGTATACTAGAATTTATGATCCTAGTTTAAGCTCGTAAAACCCGTCCCCCTACCCACGCTAGGATTATTGCCTAGCTATGACACTGGATATTACCTCTAGATACAGAGAATTAAGGTGATAGTATTCCAATACAATAAGTCTAGTATAATAGAATTGATGTTCCTAGTGGAAAATCGTAAAACCCTTCCCCTCTCCCACACTAGGGTTATTGCCTAGCTGTGACAATGGATATTACCTCTAAATACAGAGAATTAAGGTGATAGTATTCCGATACAATAAGTCAAGTATACTAGAATTTATGCTCCTAGTGGAAGCTCGTAAACCCCTTCCCCCTCCCCGCGCTAGGATTATTGCCTAGCTATGACAATGGATATTACCTCTAAATACAGCGAATTAAGGTGTTAGTATTCCGATACAATAAGTCAAGTATAATAGAATTAATGCTCCTAGTGGAAGCTCGTAAAACCCTTCCCACTCCCCGCACTAGGATTATTGCCTAGCTGTGACAATGGATATTACCTCTAAATACAGAGAATTAAGGTGATAGTATTCCGATACAATAAGTCAAGTATAATAGAATTTATGCTCCTAGTGGAAGCTCGTAAAACCCTTCCCCCTCCCCGCGCTAGGATTATTGCCTAGCTTTGACAATGGATATTACCTCTAAATACAGAGAATTAAGGTGATAGTATTCCGATACAATAAGTCAAGTATAATAGAATTTATGCTCCTAGTGGAAGCTCGTAAAACCCTTCCCACTCCCCGCGCTAGGATTATTGCCTAGCTGTGACAATGGATATTACCTCTAAATACATAGAATTAAGGTGATAGTATTCCGATACAATAAGTCAAGTATAATAGAATTTATGTTCCTAGTGGAAGCTCGTAAAACCCTTCCCCCTCCCCGCGCTAGGATTATTGCCTAGCTTTGACAATGGATATTACCTCTAAATACAGAGAATTAAGGTGGTAGTATTTCGATACAATAAGTCGAGTATAATAGAATTGATGCTCCTACTGGAAGCTCGTAAAACCCTTCCCACTCCCCGCGCTAGGATTATTGCCTAGCTGTGACAATGGATATTACCTCTAAATACTTAGAATTAAGGTGATAGTATTCCGGTACAATAAGTCAAGTATACTAGAATTTATGCTCCTAGTTGATGCTCGTAAAACCCTTCCCCCTGTAAAATCTGAGCTAATAAGTGTTTTTGACTGTAAACTCTAGTTTGTTGAAAGAAAATTATGGAAAATACAATTCTCTGGTTGAAATGTGAAACTTAAGTCCTTTTTTGGATTGAAAAATAAAACTATATCCGTAAAATCTGAACTAATAATTCAATATTTTTTTCATAAAAACAAACTATTTTTTTTTTTAAACTTCAAAATTTTTCAACTTTATTTATTTTTTTCTTTTTTTATCTATCTTAAAATGTCCAAGTATGCTTACGGTTCTAACAATTGCGCTCTTTGATTGGTCAGAGACACGATGTGGCTTTCCCACTGGTATTCTATGACCGCTTATCGTCACTACCTAGTCTACTGCATGTATTAAATCAGTATTTTTTACACAGTGGAATGATAAACACATAAGTCATATCTTTTAAAAAAGAAAGTGAAGATGGAACATTTTAATAGAATGTGTTCTCATAACAAGGTTATTGTAGCATTGAATGCCGACAAGGAGAAGTATTTAAACTATGAAACAAGTACAAGTGGTAGCACTATTGGAAATGTATGTATGCATTGTCATGACAGTAAGGAATTAAATTTCTTTGGGATACCGAAAAAATTCAACTCTTATGATGGGGGTTATGCGAGATTGAGATCTCCAGAGATGATTGCACTCAAATAGAATGCTAACATAAAAATAATTGTTGATGATAGAGGACAACTCCTTGCTACTGCTGCAGGTAACACTTTACCTACGGATACATCCAATCATCAGCTTTCGGGTATTAGCATTCAACGGAAGGCTAATAAAAGAAAGGCCTACTCTGCTACTAATATCGTAAACCATATCTTGTTTACGTGCCGAAACTACTACCTGTGTAAAAATAATGTGTTAATAGACAGTGAAATTGCAAGAAAAATAAAAATGGCATTGTCAAAAAATATCACTACGGAATATAAAGATGAAACGATGAAGAACAAAGCACCAGCAAACATTACTGGCATTGATCAAACAGTAAATTAATCAAATAATAGCAAAGACGAAAAGCATATTGAGCCTGTTCATGAGACACCAGTAAAAATTGTGTATGATTCAAAATGGAATAATGATTATTCTACTGATTACGAACTAAGAGACGACAATAACTACAATATCAAGAGAGAACATGGTGAACTATTTTATGGAACAGATTCAAAATGTCCAAAGTTAATCATTGATATTAATAATGTATCATAATATATTTTTGTATTAATATTCAACATAGCGTTATTTCATTAAAAATATTACATTGTTACGTGTTCATTATTTTTTAGAGTAAGCTAGCGTTTCAAGCGTTTAGAATGTATATTAAAACATCGGAGATGTAGGAAAAGGAATTTGCGTACATCTATTGTCAGACACCCTATTTCCGTAAAATCTGAGCTATTAAGGGTGTTTGACCATAAACTCTAGTTTTTTTTTGTAAGAAAATTATGGAAATACAATTCTCTGGTTCAAATGCGGAACTTAAGTCTATTTTTGGATTGAAAAATTAAACTATTTCCGTAAAATCTGAGCTAATAAGGCTTTTTCGATCGTAAACTCTAGTTTCTTGTAAGAAAATTATGTGAAATACATTTTTGTACGTATCTTAAAATGCTAAAATATCATTCTTGAATTCACCTCTTGGATACACAATACAGAAATTATAAAAACAAATTGTAATACTTCCCCCCAAACTAAAATTTTCCAAAATTCTACCATAGAAGCTTTTAAAATATTCCTAAAACACTAATAGATAGAGTGCTAAAACATCAGAATCGACTTCAGAGGACACGTTATATCACGGGAAGAGGTTTTGAAAATCCCCCAAACCCCCAAATCAAAATTTTCCAAAATTCTACTTTAGAAGCTTTTAAAATATTTCTAAAGCACTAGTAGATAGAGTGCTAAAAACATGTTGATCAAATTGGTCTCTAAAAGGTTCATGATAAAAAAATAGTTTGGGACAAGAAAAAAAACTAAAATAATGTCATGAAATCATTTTCAACACTCAGAGAAGTTTTTTTTTTGTGTGTGTAAGTTTTTATTTTTGTATTTGTTTGTTATGTGTGGGTGTGGGGGTGTGTAAGTTTTTTTTTTGTTGGATTAAGTTTTTTTTTGTGTGTGTGTGTAAATTTTTTTTGTTTGTGTGTTCGTGTGTTTTTTTTTATTTTTGTGTAAGTTTTTTTTTGTGTGTCTGTAAGTTTTTTTTTGTGTGTGTGTAAGTTTTTGTGTGTGTGTGTAAGTTTTTATGTGTGTGTACGTTTTTGCGTGATGGTAAATTTTTGTGTGTGTGTGTGTAAGTTTTTGTGGGTGTGTAAGTTTTTGTGTTTGTGTAAGTTTTTGTGTGTGTGTGTGTGTGAGTTTGTGTGTGTGTGTGTGTAAGTTTTTATGTGTGTGTAAGTTTCTGTGTGTGTGTGTGTGTGTGTATGTGATTTTTGACCATAAACTCTAGTTTCCTATAAGAAAATTATGGAAAATACAATTCTATCGTTCAAATGTGAAACTTAGTTCCATTCTCTGGTTCAAATGTAGAAAAAACCCGTGTGAGTGAGTTGAAATAAAAAAATTTTAACAAGAAATGAGTGAAAAGTGTTTTGGGGGAGATGGTTTGATTGGCAGAAGGATGTATTAGTGAAGTTATAGTGGAGGGCGACAAAGTCTTCAAAGTCAAGGCTATAAGAAAAAAAAATTCTGGATATTTTTGTAAGTTTGTAGTTTACGCACTAATATCATATCAGTAACGATTCGAGGATGTTTCCCCATTTATCGATAATCAGGCAATTTTTTCAAGCTTTTGGTCAGAAATAGAGGCTGTTTCCAAAGATTTAGAATAAGAAAAAAATTGTCAGGTGTGGGATTCGAACCCACGACCCCATATAGGGTTGATGTTTGTGTTGTCAGTCAAAAGCTATGACCTTGAGAAAAGAGCTTGAGAAAATTGCCTGATTATCGAAAAATGGGGGAAACATCCTCCAAAAGTCGACAGGACATTTTCATGAAATTATTTTAGTTTTTTTTTTCTTGTCCCAAACTATTTTTTTATCATGAACCGTCTAGAGACCAATTTGATCAACATGTTTTTAGCACTCTATCTACTAGTGCTTTAGAAATATTTTAAAAGCTTCTAAAGTAGAATTTTGGAAATTTTTGAGTTTGGGGGGGAGGGGGATTTTCAAAACCTCTTCACTTGATATAACGCGTCCTCTGAAGTCGATTCTGATGTTTTAGCACTCTATCTATTAGTGCTTTAGGAATATTTTAAAAGCTTCTATAGTAGAATTTTGGAAAATTTGAGTTTGGGGGGAAGTATTACAATTTTTTTTTATAATTTCTGTATTGTGTATCCAAGAGTTGAATTCAAGAATGATATTTTGTCATTTTAAGATACGTACAAAAATGAATTTTACATAATTTTCTTACAAGAAACTAGAGTTTACGGTCGAAAAAGCCTTATTAGCTCAGATTTTACGAAAATAGTTTTATTTTTCGATCCAAAAATAGACTTAAGTTCCGAATTTAAACCAGAGAATTGTATTTCCATAATTTTCTTACAAAAAAAAACTAGAGTTTACGGTCAAAAACCCTTAATAGCTCAGATTTTATAGAAATAGTGTGTCTGACAATAGACGTACGCAAATTCCTTTTCCTACATCATCCGATGTTTTAATATACATTCTAAACGCTTGATACGCTAGCTTACTCTAAAAAATAATGAACACGTAACAATGTAATATTTTTAATGAAATAATGCTATGTTGAATATTAATACAAAAATATATTATGATACATTATTAATATCAATGATTAACTTTGGACATTTTGAATCTGTTCCATAAAATAGTTCACCATGTTCTCTCTTGATATTGTAGTTATTGTCGTCTCTTAGTTCGTAATCAGTAGAATAATCATTATTCCATTTTGAATCATACACAATTTTTACTGGTGTCTCATGAACAAGCTCAATATGCTTTTCATCTTTGCTATTATTTGATTCATTGACTGTTTGATCAATGCCAGTAATGTTTGCTGGTGCTTTGTTCTTCATCGTTTCATCTTTATATTCCGTAGTGATATTTTTTGACAATGCCATTTTTATTTTTTTTGCAATTTCATGGTCTATTAACACATTATTTTTACACAGGTAGCAGTTTTGGCACGTAAACAAGATATGGTTTACGATATTAGTAGCAGAGTTGGCCTTTCTTTTATTAGCCTTCCGTTGAATGCTAATACCCGAAAGCTGATGATTGGGTGTATCCGTAGGTAATGTGTTACCTGCAGCAGTAGCAAGGAGTTGTCCTCTATCATCGACATTTATTTTTATGCTAGCATTCTCTTTGAGTGCAATCTTTTCTGGAGATCTCAATCTCACATAACCACCATCATAAGAGTTGAATTTTTTTGGTATCCCAAAGAAATTTAAGTCCTTACGGTCATGACAAAGCATGCAGATATGTCCAATAGTGCTACCGCGTGTACCTGTTTCATAGTTTAAATACTTCTCCTTGTCGGCATTCAATGCTAGAATAACCTTGTTATGTGAACACACTCTATTAAAATGTTCCATCTTCACTTTCTTTTCTAAAAGATATGACTTATGTGTTTATCATTCCACTGTGTAAAAAATATTGATTTAATACATGCAGTAGACTAGGTAGTGACGATAAGCGGTCATAGAATACCAGTGGGAAAGCCACATCGTGTCTCAGACCAATCATAGAGCGCAATTGTTAGAACCGTAAGCATACTTTGACATTTTAAGATAGATACAAAAAGAAAAAAATAAATAAAGTTGAAAAATTTTGAAGTTTAAAAAAAATTGTTTGTTTTTATAAAAAAATATTGAATTATTAGCTCAGATTTTACGGATAAAGTTTTATTTTTCGATCCAAAAAAGGATTTAAGTTTCACACTTTAACCATAGAATTGTATTTTCCATAATTTTCTTTCAACAAACTAGAGTTTACAGTCAAAAACCCTTATTAGCTCAGATTTTACAGGGGGAAGGGTTTTACGAGCTTCCACTAGGAGCATAAATTCTAGTATACTTGACTTATTGTATCGGAACACTATCACCTTAATTCTATGTATTTAGAGGTAATATCCATTGTCACAGCTAGGCAATAATCCTAGCGCGGGGAGTGGGAAGGGTTTTACGAGCTTCCACTAGGAGCATCAATTCTAGTATACTAGACTTATTGTATCGGAACACTAACACCTTAATTCTCTGTATTTAGAGGTAATTTCAATTGTCATAGCTAGGCAATAATCCTCGCGCGGGGAGGGGGAAGGGTTTTACGAGGTTCCACTCGGAGCAGCAATTTTAGTATACTTAACTTATTGTATAGGAATCCAAACACCTTAATTCTATGTATTTAGACTTAATATCAATTGTCAGAGCTAGGCAATAATCCTAGCGCGGGGAGTGGGAAGGGTTTTACGAGCTTCCACTAGGAGCATAAATTCTATTATACTTGACTTATTGTATCGGAATACTATCACCTTAATTCTCTGTATTTATAGGTAATATCCATTGTCACACCTAGGCAATAATCCTAGCGCGGGGAGGGGGAAGGGTTTTACGAGCTTCCACTAGGAGCATAAATTCTATTATACTAGACTTATTGTATCAGAATACTATCACCTTAATTCTTTGTATTTAGAGGTAATATCCATTGTCATAGCTAGGCAATAATCCTAGAGCGGGGAGTGGGAAGGGTTTTACGAGCTTCCACTAGGAGCATTAATTCTATTATACTTGACTTATTGTATCGGAATACTAACACCTTAATTCTCTGTATTTATAGGTAATATCCATTGTCATACCTAGGCAATAATCCTAGCGCGGGGAGGGGGAAGGGTTTTACGAGCTTCCACTAGGAGCATAAATTCTAGTATACTAGACTTATTGTATCGGAATACTATCACCTTAATTCTCTGTATTTAGGGGTAATATCCATTGTCACAGCTAAGCAATAATCCGAGCGAGGGAGAGTGGGAAGGGTTTTACGAGCTTCCAGTAGGAGCATCAATTCTAGTATACTTGACTTATTGTATCGGAATACTATCACCTTAATTCTCTGTATTTAGAGGTAATATCCATTGTCACAGCTAGGCAATAATGCTCGCGCGGGGAGGGGGAAGGGTTTTACGAGCTTCCACTAGGAGCATAAATTCTAGTATACTTGACGTATTGTATCGGAATACTATCACCTTAATTCTTTATATTTAGAGGTAATATCCATTGTCACCGCTAGGCAATAATCCTAGTGCGGGGGAGGGGGAAGGGTTTTAAGAGGTTCCACTAGGAGCATAAATTCTATTATACTTGACTTATTGTATCGGAATACTATCACCTTAATTCTCTGTATTTAGAGGTAATATCCATTGTCACAGCTAGGCAATAATCCTAGCGCGGGGAGGGGGAAGGGTTTTACGAGATTCCAGTAGGAGAATCAATTCTAGTATACTTGACTTATTGTATCGGAATACTATCACCTTAATTCTCTGTATTTAGAGGTAATATCCATTGTCATAGCTAGGCAATAATGCTAGCGCGGGGAGGGGGAAGGGTTTTACCAGCTTCCACTAGGATCATAAATTCGAGTATACTTGACGTATTGTATCGAAATACTAACACCTTAATTCTTTGTATTTAGAGGTAATTTCCCTTGTCCCCGCTAGGCACTTATCCTAGTGGGGGTGTGGGGGACGGGTTTTATGCGGTTCCAGTAGGAGCATAAAATCTATAATGCTTGACTTATTGTATCGGAATACTATCACCTTAATTCTCTGTATTTATAGGTAATATCCATTGTCATAGCCAGGCAATAATCCTAGCGTGGGGAGGGGGAAGGGTTTTACGAGATTCCAGTAGGAGAATCAATTCTAGTATACTTGACTTATTGTATCGGAATACTATCACCTTAATTCTCTGTATTTAGAGGTAATATCCATTGTCACAGCTAGGCAATAATCCTAGTGCGGGAGAGGGGGAAGGGTTTTACGAGCTTCCACTAGGAGCATAAATTCTATTATACTTTACTTATTGTATTGGAATACTATCACCTTAATTCTCTGTATTTATAGGTACTATCCATTGTCACAGCTAGGGAATAATTCTAGCGCGGGGAGGGAGAAGGGTTTTACGAGCTTCCAGTAGGAGGATCAATTCTAGTATACTTGACTTATTGTATCGGAAGACTATCACCTTAATTCTTTTGTATTTATAGGTAATATCCATTGGCACAGCCAGGCAATAATCCTAGCGCGGGAGAGGGGGAAGGGTTTTACGAGGTTCCACTAGGAGCATAAATTCTATTATACTTGACTTATTGTATCGAATACTATCACCTTAATTTTGTGTATGTACAGGTACCGCCGGGCAATAATATTAGCGCGGGGAGGGGGAAGGGTCTCACGGGCTTCCACTAGTAGCATAAATTATATTATACTTGAATTATTGTATTAGACTACTTTCACATTCTCCCCCTCCCCTGCCGGCGGACCTACGGGACCGAAGGGTCTCGGAGCCTTCTCCTTGATGTAGATGTTTTCCCTCCAAAATTGACCCTCCCCTCCCTGCCCTCAGAAATGGGGGAACGAAGGGAACGTTGGATCTTATTTTAAATTGGCAATACTTATCAAACATCACTAGTGTATTATACAGATCACATATCTCATTACCCCTTTTTAAATCTTAATCAAATAATTCTGATTATAGTGTCCAATTTTTTGTCTGCTTTTCAAAATATTCGTATTTGTTTAGAATGAAGTGTTTTTTATAGCAGATACCCCCCCGTGCAACTGAACCCCCCATGTAACTGAACCCCTGTATAACCGAAACCCCGTACAACTGAACCTTCGTGCAACTGAATCCTCGTGCAACTCGACCCCATTTAACTAATTCCCGTGTAACTGAATCCGCATGTAACTGAACCCTCGTGCAAGTCAACCCTCGTGCAACTCAACTCCCTCAAAACACTTTTCAGCCATTTCTTGTTAATTTTTTTTATTTCTAAACTATTTAAAATTGACAACACTGTGCAAATCATCACTTGTGTATTATACAGTACACATTCATCCCATCTCCTCCAAAACACTTTTCAGTATTTTCTTGTTAAAATTATCCAATCACTAATTACCCCTTTTTTTCTCCACCTTCAAATTTTCCTTTAGTACCTACGCAATTAGACTAAGTCATCGCCCAGTTAACACTAAGATGTAAATTGAGTAACTCTCTCACAATAATGAACCAAACCAGATTATACCCACCTAACCAGATCGAAAAATGGCGGTCACACTAACTTGATTAGTAATTGGATTCAGATATAGTACGAACGGACTTTCACTCCTACATTCACGGGTTTCTGCAAAGTGTTATGGGCTTCATTGAAAAAATACCAGTTAAAAAAAAAAATAAATAAATATGTATCCATGAGTTTGACCGCCAAAAAATTAGTGTCATAATAGAAAACCTGTCTGCCAACCCATGTAGAGTTCATTGTAATAGGTCACTGGCCCTGGTAAGGCATATTACGCAATCACGTTCCGGACCTTTACCACTATTACTACTCATTAGCTCTACGGACAATATCTTTCACGTGGATATCCCACTTTAAATTAGAGGAAATTGTAACCCCAAGTAATTTAAAGGAAGACACAGAAATATCTGGGGGTATAGGGTCAAGGAAGGCGAGAATAGATTTCAAGAAATTTATCGTAATTATATTTGATTTAGTGGAATTTACTTTCATATTTAGGTTCTTAGCTTCATCCGAAATGTGGGATAGAATTTCAAGGGGGTCATTTTTAATATTCCTGTGACATGCTTCGAGGATCGTCAAGTCATCCACGTATATCCACCTTAGGGGGAAGTCTTTACCAATATCATTAATCATGACTAGAAATAAAAATGGTCCAAATAAGTTTCCTTGAGGACTTCTACAATATATAGGGGGGGGGTTAGAGAAAATATTTTTGTATTTTACAACTTGGGATCTATTTGAAAGAAACGATATAACAATATTTACTAACAGAGGATCAAGTTTAAAGTTAACCAGGAGTGAACGAATTAGGGTGGTGTGGTCTACCAGGTCAAAAGCTTTTTGGAAATGAACCAAGACAAGGTTTAGCCAAACATATGGTTTATCAAGGTTACTTACGATCGTATGTATTAAGTGCACAAGGTAATGGGTGGTGGAAGTTTTCTTTAAGTTATCAAACTACCGGGTGTCAATACGCGGACAAATTTTATCCTTAAGCCAGTCACAGAGGAAACCTTCATAAAGTTTGGAAAAAACAGAAGTGAGCGTAATAGGGCGAATGTTGGCGAAAGTCAGACTGGCGCATTTTTTAGGGACAGGTGTTATAAAACCTTGTTTCCAGCAACTTGGGAATTTACCAAATTTTGTGATGTGGTTGAAAATATTTGATAAAGGCTCAGCAATTTTGTCCAAAAAGGCTTTAATTAAGTCAACTGGGATGTCCAAGGGACAAATACTTTATTTTCTAAGCTTAAGAATTTTATTTATAACATCAGAGGGAGAAATAAAGGGGAAGGAAGTATTGGAAGGAATAGTTAAACTTGAGCCAGTGAAAAAGGGGAGACTTGGCCTAATAGAATCAAGGTACATGGTAAAATCATTCATAGTCTTATTAATGTGCTCATGGAGAGAAAAGTCAGTTTCGGGAGGACTTTTCCACCTATTTCTGTAATTTCTCTATATTATTGCTAGTGCTTGTTAGAATAAAGATTTTTGACTTTATTATTATAATAATTAGAAGCTGCTTATCTTAATGACTATTAGCCTAAGTAATGCGACCTGCTTTGAAAAAATTGATTTTTTTTTCTTATAAGTTTTTTTAAAAGACTCAGTAAAATAAGGCTTATCTGTTGAACACGTTTTAAATTTTTATTCAGGGAAATGGAATCCATAATTACTCCTCAATAGATTTTGGAGGGACAAAGCCTTGTTGTCAACGTCATTTGTTTTATACACCGTGGACAAATTGTCTGCAGTAGTTAAGTTGCAAAAATTTAATTGTTTCGTGTACGGGAGAATTACAAACGCTTTTTATGTTGTATAACACATCTGTTTATTTAGCCACCAGAGATAGATAAAAGTTTAAGTAGAAATTACCCCATAGAGAGGGTAGAGTGGAGAGGGGTTTGTAGAACTTCGAAAGATTAGTAAACATTAAAACTAAAATAGCGTTGCCTTTTGTAGTAGGGACATTAAAGACCTGTTTTAAGTTAAAAGCATTACATGTACAATCAAGTCTTAAATCGTTTGCGTCAACCATCAGAAAAATTCCTGCATTTGGGTATTTTGATAGTACAAAATCAGCACTTACATGTAATTTTTCGATAAAATTCATTTGGTCAGCGGATCTCTGATTAGGGGAGTAATAAAAACAACAAAGGACAATTAAATTAAAAGGACGCGGCAAGACTTTAGGTCGAACACATACCCACATAACTTCATCAAAGGGATTAAGACACGGAATTGGGATTTCACTTGGATATAAATCATTACGGATAAAGAACAGAATTCCGCCACCTTTCTTACCCAGAGGGTGGTTTTCTCGTCTGAGTTTAATAAATTGAGAAAAATTGTTAATCTTTAACATGTGCAAATTTTGAGCTTGAACTTCAGTAATAGCGATTACATCTTATCTATATATTTTAGAAAGGGTGTCTAATTTATTAAGTTTTTCAAAGTTAAGGCTTTCAGCGTTGCTTAACAAAAGTGTGGGGAATCGAAAGCGACTTGTGAAGGTACCGTTTTACACTTTACTTTTTTTATATGACAGATGCGGTCAGGGGTTCTAGTGGAATTCTTGACGGGGGCTAAACTTGGATAGCAAGAACAAGGGACAGGGGGATCAAATCCATCTTTTTCAAATACAATTGTATTTAATTGAGCAGGTACTAGCGGAGACTCTAAACAGCGGTAACTATTTGAAGTTTTAGAAAATCTGCATGAAGGTGTTAAAAGAGGATCATTCTGCCTGCTTACTTTTAAACCAGAGTCATACTGGTAGGGTAGCCAGGGGGGATAAAGTGCAAGGGAAGGGAGAATGGTTTCTTGGTGACCTGGGAATAAGTCAAGTTGGGAGTTTTCTTTAAATGGGGGGGTCGGGGGGCAAGATGATGCTGAGGGAGGGAAGTACGGTGGGGGGTCTCTGAGAGGGGAGGGGTTGGGTTTGTTTCGGCAAATAACGGGTGGAGTCCAGAACCGGCTGGTAACTTCTTGGACACACGGAGACAAAAGGAGTCGAACGGAAGTGTATTTTGGGTAGGAATAGGAGTGAGGGGGGTTTGGGGTTGGTTCGAATTGCGTGAAGTAGTTGTGGGGGGTGGACTGACGGGGCCCGAGGCGTTACGTGGGGTAGAGGATGGTTTCTAGAGATGGATTCATTAGGTATACTGCTCTTTATCAGGAAGAGCGGGGGATAAGACTGAACGTCTCATGTACGACATACAAGGGGAGGGGGGTGTTGAATACTTTCGGCGTCGCTCTAAAAAACGTTGGGTTTTAAACCTGCGCTCCAATCCTGGAGATGCATGAGCAAAAGTACACGACTTATCAATACAAGATAAAACAGAACAATCAACATGGTCAAAAATACACTTATAAGACAAAAAAACTCCCGAAATAAACTGACTACAAATATGCAGAAACTTGCATTGTTTGCGGAACTTGCAGAAACCACTATCAAAATGCTTGCAGATTACATTTTCCTTTCTGCTTATTTTCGTATTTATTTCACTTTTATCCTTTACTTTCGTAATTATTTCAAAGATAATACAAATGTCATCGTCTGGTAATGACTTCTCCACAACCTTTTTGTTTAGTTCATTATCACCAGATAATTTATGTGAAAAGCCGGGAGTCACTGGACTATTAACGAACTCAAAGGCGTCATCAGTAGTCATACTACACGTAGGTATTTGTAAGCTCTCATGGGATACTCTGCAATTAATGCTGGATTTGCTGAACTCAGATAATTGATTCCCTAGGGTAATAATAATTGCTTCGTTGTTTTTTAAATCCTCTTGTAATTTGGTGATTTTCAATTTAAGAGTCACCTGATTGCTCTATAGACTGCCGAGTTCATCTTCCATAAGGAGGCGTTGTGAATTATGGGAGTTGATATTTTCACTTAATTTTTGAATTTCAAGATCACGTTCCTGGAGTATATCGTTACCAATTTTTTGGTCATTGAGAAAAATTTCAACTTGTTTTTTCAAATCTTCAATGGCTACTTCATGCTCCGAATTCTTCTCTAACTGGGAATTGTATTTAGCTCAGAGATCAGTCAGCTGTTTGATGTGTTTAACACAGTCAACACAATGGGGGACTTGGGAAGTTTGATTTTTTTAAATTGATTTTGGGGTTGATGTTTTTGTGGCAGACTTGGGCGTAGAACGTGGTAGAGAACAGGGGGTAGAGAAAGTGGTGTTAAAGGTGGTGCGGGGTCCTCATTCAAAGAACAGGGGGACTGGTAGTTTAAACAAAACCACTCACCACATTGTTTTCTCTCCTCAATAGAAATGCCTGCACATTTTGGATGAAACTACTGCTGACACCGACTGCACTGCACTGTTCCACTGGCGGCACAAAGTCTGCACTCAGGGCATGTGTATTTCATGGGCCTTGACATAATAGCGAAACAATAAATCCAGTTAATATAGCTCGAAACTGGTCAATGATTGAAACTTGGATTATAATAACTTCCAAAACCGGGTTTCAAAAATTTAACCCAGCATAGGTGTTAACAGCAGGGTTTCCACTCGGCCGGTTTTTTTTGGTGCCACTTTGGGTGGCAAAATAGTGTCAATTTGGTCTAAAAGTGTCATTTTCCGAAAATTTGCCACTTGCGTCTCATCGCGTCGTTCGCGCTTATAACAACAGGCTTTTAATACTTAAAATGTTGACCAGTCCGTATGAAATCACTCACGCGTGGTTTCCCACATCTTTATCTTCTCTAACATGAAATTTAGGATCTAATGGCATCTATCAACTATCAAAAAGAAATTTTGATTTTACTTAGTCATTGCTGATTTCCGGCTTTGCGCAGCACTTCAACTCTTGTCAACTTTCCAGCCCCCCTCCTAAAAACCCGCTAAAACACAAATGGTGCTTACTGTATAAAATGGCCACTCGTCCCACAGAGTACTTTCGTCTCTTTGTTTTCAAAAACTAGTGAACAACTATAAGACAGCTATATAATGTAATCTGTTTATCACAACCTGAATATAATAAGTTTCACGAGAACTCTCGCCACTCCCAGTAAATTTTTCTTTGCGATGTCACCAGGGACTAGGGCATAGGAACAGTCAACTAGCATTTTAAGTATCAATATGAAAACACCTTTATAATAAAAAAAAACGAGCATTTAATGTATCAGCGTGAAAGCACATTAACAATCAAATATTAGTGGGATTATAATAACTAAAATGAGGAAGTGCGTCCAAATTCAAAAATGTAAGTAAGAAAAAAAAGTGAAATTAGATTGTGATTTTGCTAATGATTGGATAGGATTAAAGATAATGGTAGTTTTGGCATCAATTTTGTTTTTAGTATGATGATTATGTATGAATATTCATTTGTCCATTGCCAAGAGTTCAAAGAAAAATATGAACGGAAATGTTAGAGCGCATTTTTGCGTCCCTGGCCCAGTCAATGAAGAGGTCACTAGATATTCTTGTGGGACACCAGTAAGCTCAGTGGATGTTTTTGCGTTGCCGAATCGTTGTGTAATATCACCAGTGAGCTTTTCAGTCACTGGGCTTCAAGAGCTCCAGTCACGGAAATCAATGAAAAGACGCGTAAAGTTAACCAGTCACTGGCCCAGTGACTGGTTACAATAGTTACAGCTATTAACATAGTGGCGCAAAAATACACTCTTAGCTTTTCTTGCTGTTTTCTTCTTTGAATTGTAGTCAACCCTCAACTAATAAAATTGTCTGAAAAAATTCTTCTTTTTTTTAAAATAGTGCTACTTAGCAAAAAAGGTGCCACTTTTGCTAAAACGTGTCCTAATAGTGTCAGGTGTCCCAAAAAGTGTCATTTTAAAAAAAAGTGTCAAAAGTGACACTAAAGTGTCACCGGTGGCAATCCTGGTTAACAGGTCAAATGCCAGGAAGCGACTGAAAAGCGACTACGTTGCTTGAGTAGCCCGCCAGAACGGAGGATATTGTTATCAACTTGAAACAATTTGACAATTTTGGGTGATATCTATTGGACTTCTTTGGGATTTTTGCTTTTTCCCCAGGTCGAAGGGAGAATATAGTGGGTTATTTGAATAGTCTTCCAAAGTGGAGGCTATTATTGGTTAATAGGGAAACTTTCTTAAATCGGATGACATTTGTAGAACAAATGTTGGATTTAATGAATAGGTGGTTGGCAATATGATAGGCTGCGCAATAGCGCTGCCCACGTAAAAAGCGAAGTGGGCACAATTATTTTTTAAGAGCAGGGTACTTCGTATAGAAGTTGTCGTAGAAACTTCGAAATGGGCAATTCGATTGAAAATTAGAAGGGCTGGTGTTATTTTTGAAAGTTGAAAGCAATTGAAGGCCAACCAGCCTCCCCATGCCTATTATTTCCGCAAACGCATCCAATAAAATTTTTTGAAATAGCCTCTTTGTTCAGCGCCGTTGAAAGGTCCGGACCTTTATGTCATTGACGATGACAACCCCCCCCCCCCATAGCCCTTAGGGCAATGGTTATGCCCTGGGGGCATATTATTAGCATTAGTTGTAGCGTGCATATATTGCCTTTTGCTCAGATGATCTTTCCCTTTAAGCATTCTCTGGAAATTCCAACTCAATAACCGAATCAATTCTTGAGATACACTCTTTCGACATTGTACATGCACTTAGCGTCTTTTGATTTAGTTTTAATTTCTCCTCATTATTGAAAATGGAGTAGCGTGGTAGTTGTAGTAATAGTGGTAGCATGCAAATATTGTCTTTTTCGTCATCTCCCTTATCATTTCCTGAAAGTTCCAAAATAATACACTCAGTCATTCTAAGTTACGCCCTTTTGACAATACGTATACACATAACGTGTTTTGATTTAGTTCAACACTCTCTGAATAGCTTTTACAACTTTTGACTTTTTGGAAAGAAAAGTTCAAACGAGCATACCTTTTTAAATCTTATACACTATTTGTAAACAACGAACGAATTGCCTAATTTACAGCTCTTACCTTGAGAACTGTGGGGAGGTAGACATCCCCAAAGACACAATTACTGGACCTTTCAAGTAGAAAGGGGGGTACCAGCGCGATCCCTCACCCCTGCTGCCATCTACAATTTAGTTTAATGCCGACGGGACTCCATATATGGGCATAGAGTCCCTAGAGAGAACACCTGTGCTGTCAGTCCGACGGGGCACCATATATGGGCATGGAATCCCCAGGGAGAACACCTGTGCTGTCAGTCAAAGGGGAAGTGAAATTCAGAGAAATAGATTTGTTGGAGTTCGTCCAGGAGAATTGTCTCCGGGCGAAGTTTATCAATGTATTTGGTGTTCGTCCAGGAGAATTGTTTCCGGGCGAAGTTTATTAATGTCTGACGGATGATGTCAAAGTTGATTGATTTGTTGGTGTTCATCCAGGAGACTTGACTCCGGGCGTATGTTTTGATCTTAGAGATGAAGAGATTAACGCGGGAAAGGGTTTCCTAGGAATTTTAAATGTGACAGCGCAAGGATGCCAAAACAAAAGGAACACGCATAAATTACGTTTAGGGATTATTTGGACGAAACCGTTTTAGGCATTTAAGGGAATTATTTGGGCGAAACAGTTTGAAGCATTTTAGAAGATGATTTGAGACACAAAAGGGCCCCATCCCCCCAACTTTTGGCTCCCCCTCGAATATATTTTTCAGAACAAGTTCTTTATGTAATGTCCTTCCTAAGCCCATTTTACAAGTTGAAGTACCCATCCTTTTCACCCAAAACTTTAATATACTGCCTTTTTGAATGCTCCAACACCAAGCAATACTTTTCAAATGGCATTTCAGAACAAGTTATTTTCTTAATGTCCTTCCTAAACCCATTTTACAAGTTGAAGTTCCCATACTTTTCACACAACACTTTATTTTAAATCTTTTTGAAGGCCTCAATACCACCCACTACTTTTCAAAAGGCATTTCAGAACAAGCTGTTTTCATAAAATGCATCCTAAATGCATTTTACAAGTTGACGTACCCATCCTTTTCACAAAAAACTTTACTTTACAGCTTTTTGAATGCGCCAACACCAAGCAATACTTTTCAAAATGCGTTTCAGAACAAGTTCTTTTCTTAATCTCCGTCCTAAACCCATTTTACAAGTTGAAGTACCCATCCTTTTCACCCACAACTTTACTTTACAGCTTTTTGAATGCCCCAACACCAAGCAATACTTTTCAAAGCCATTTCAGAACAAGTTCTATTCTTAGTGACTATCCTAAACCCATTTTACAAGTTGAAGTACCCATCCTTTTCACCCACAACTTTACTTTACAGCTTTTGAATGCTCCAACACCAAGCAATACTTTTCAAAATGCGTTTCAGAACAAGTTCTTTTCTTAATATCCCTCCTAAACCCATTTTACAAATTGAAGTACCCATCCTTTTCACACAAAACTTTAGTTTATAGCCTTTTGAATGCTCCAACGCCAAGCAATACTTTTCAAAATGCATTTCAGAACAAGCTCTTTTCTTTATGTCCATCCTAAACCCATTTTACAAGTTGAAGTATCCATCCTTTTTACCCACACCTTTACTTAACACCAAGCAATACTTTTCAAAAGGCATTTCACAACAAGTTACATTCTGAATATCCATCCTAAGCCCATTTTACAAGTTGAAGTACCCATCCTTTTAACCTAAAACTTTACTTTACAGATTTTGAATGCTCCAACACCAACCAATACCTTTCAAACGGAATTCCACAATAACCTCTTTTTTTAATATCCCTCTTAAACCAACTTTAAAAGTTAAAGTACCAATACCTTTTACCCCTAGACTAACTTTACAAGCTTTTGAATGTCTCCAAAACCCAGTATTACTTTTCAAAAGGCATTTCAGAACAAGTTCCTTTCTTAATGTCCCTCCTAAACCCATTTTACAAGTTGAAGTACCCATCCTTTTCACACACAACTTTACTTTACAGCCTTTTGAATTCTCCAACACCAACCAATACTTTTCAAAATGCATTTCAGAACAAGTTCTTTTCTTAGTGACCATCCTAAACCCATTTTAAAAATTGAAGTACCCATCCTTTTCACCCACAACTTTACTTTACAGCTTTTTGGATATCTCAACACCAAGCAATACTTTTCAAAGGGTATTTCACAACAAGTTCTTTTCTTAATGTCCTTCCTAAACCCATTTTACAAGTTGAAGTACCCATCCTTTTTACACACAACTTTACTTTACCGCTTTTTGAATGCCCCAACACCAAGCAATACTTTTCAAAAGGCATTTCACAACAAGTTCCTTTCTTAATATCACTCCTAAACCCATTTTACAAGTTGAAGCACCCATCCTTTTAACCCACAACTTTACTTTACAGCTTTTGAATGCTCCAACACCAACCAATACTTTTCAAAGGCATTTCAGAACAAGTTCTTTTCTTAATGTCCCTCCTAAACCCATTTTACAAGTTGAAGCACCCATCCTTTTCATCACAACTTTACTATACTGCTTTTTTGAATGCTCCAACACAAAGCAATACTTTTCATATGGCATTTCACAACAAGTTCTTTTCTTAATATCCATCCTAAACCCATTTTACAAATTGAAGTGCCCATCCTTTTCACACACAACTTTACTTTACAGCCTTTTGAATGCTCCAACACCAAGAAATACTTTTCAAAAGGCATTTCAGAACAAGTTCTTTTCTTAATGTCCATCCTAAACCCATTTTACAAGTTGAAGTACCCACTCTTTTCACCCACAACTTTATTTTACAGCTTTTTGAATGCCCCAACACCAAGCAATACTTTTCAAAAGCCATTTCACAACAAGTTCTTTTCTTAGTGTCTATCCTAACCCCATTTTACAAGTTGAAGTACCCATCCTTTTCACCCTCAACTTTACTTTACAGCTTTTGAATGCTCCAACACCAAGCAATACTTTTCAAAGGCATTTCAGAACAAGTTCTATTCTTAGTGACCATCCTAAACCCATTTTACAAGTTGAAGTACCCATCCTTTTCACCCACAACTTTACTTAACACCAAGCAATACTTTTCAAAAGGCATTTCACAACAAATTCCTTTCTTAATATCACTCCTAAACCCATTTTACAAGTTGAAGTACCCGTCCTTTTAACCCACAACTTTACTTTACAGCTTTTGAATGCTCCAACACCAAGCAATACTTTTCAAAGGCATGTCGGAACAAGTTCTTTTCTTAATGTCCCTCCTAAACCCATTTTACAAGTTGAAGTACCCATCCTTTTTACACACAACTTTACTTTACAGCTTTTTGAATGCCCCAACACCAAGCAATACTTTTCAAAGGTATTTCAGAACAAGTTCTTTTCATAACATCCCTCCTAAACTCATTTTAAAAATTGAAGTACCCATCCTTTTCACACACAACTTTACTTTACAGCCCTTTGAATGCACCAACACCAAGCAATACTTTTCAAAATGCATTTCAGAACAAGTTCTTTTCTTAGTGACCGTCCTAAACCCATTTTACAAATTGAAGTACCCATCCTTTTCACCCACAACATTACTTTACAGCTTTTTCGTTATCTCAACACCAAGCAATACTTTTCAAAGGGCATTTCACAATAAGTTCTTTTCTTAATGTCCTTCCTAAACCCATTTTACAAGTTGAAGTACCCATCCTTTATACAAACAGCTTTACTTTACAGCTTTTTGAATGACCCAAAACCAAGCAGTACTTTTCAAAAGGCATTTCACAAGAAGTTCTTTTCTTAATGTCACTCCTAAACCCATTTTACAAGTTGAAGCATCCATCCTTTTCAACCACAGCTTTACTTTACAGCTTTGGAATGCTCCAACACCAAGCAATACTTTTCAAAGGCATTCCAGAACAAGTTCTTTTCTTAATGTCCCTCCTAAACCCATTTTACAAGTTGAAGTATCCATCCTTTTTACACACAACTTTACTTTACAGCTTTTGAATGCTCCAACACCAAGCATTACTTTTCAAAAGGCATTTCAGAACAAGTTCTTTTCTTAATATCCCTCCTAAACCCATTTTACAAGTTGAAGTACCCATACTTTTCACCCACAACTATACTATACTGCTTTTTTGAATACTCCAACACCAAGCAATACTTTTCAAAAGGCATTTCAGAACCAGTTCTTTTCATAATGTCCTTCCTAAACCCATTTTACAAGTTGAAGTACCCATCCTTTTCACCCACAACTTTACTATACAGCTTTTTGAATTCTCCAACACCAAGCAATACATTTCAAAAGGCATTTCAGAACAAGTTATTTTCATAATGTCCTTCCTAAACCCATTTTACAAGATGAAGTTCCCATCCTTTTCACCCACAACTCTACTTTACAGCTTTTTGAATGCCACAGCGCCAAGCAATACTTTTCAAAAGGCATTTCAGAACAACTTCTTTTCATGATGTCCCTCCTAAACCCATTTTACGAATTGAAGTACCCATCCTTTTCACCCACAACTTTACTTTACAGCTTTTTGAATGCTCAAACACCAAGCAATACTTTTCAAAAGGCATTTCAGAACAAGTTGTTTTCTTAATGTCCATCCTAAACCCATTTTACAAATTGAAGTACCCATCCTTTTCACACACAACTTTACTTTACAGCCTTTTGAATGCTCCAACACCAAGCAATACTTTTCAAAATGCGTTTCAGAACAAGTTCTTTTCTTAATCTCCGTCCTAAACCCATTTTATAAGTTGAAATACCCATCCTTTTTACCCACAACTTTACTTTACAGCTTTTTGAATGCTCCAACACCAGGCAATACTTTTCAAAGGCATTTCAGAACAAGTTCTTTTCTTAGTGACCATCCTAAACCCATTTTACAAATTGAAGTACCCATCCTTTTCACCCACAACTTTATATTACAGCATTTTGGATATCTCAAGACCAAGCAATACTTTTCAAAGGGCATTTCACAACAAATTCTTTTCTTAATTTCCTTTCTAAACCCATTTTACAAGTTGAAGTACCCATTCTTTTTACACACAACTTTACCTTACAGCTTTTTGAATGCCCCAACACCAAGCAATACTTTTCAAAAAGGCATTTCACAACAAGTTCCTTTCTTAATATCACTCCTAAACCCATTTTACAAGTTGAAGCACCCATCCTTTTAACCCACAACTTTACTTTACAGCTTTTGAATGCTCCAACACCAAGCAATACTTTTCAAAGTCATTTCAGAACAAGTTGTTTTCTTAATGTCCCTCCTAAACCCATTTTACAAGTTGAAGTACCCATCCTTTTCACCACAACTTTACTATACTGCTTTTTCGAATGCTCCAACACAAAGCAATACTTTTCAAATGTCATTTCACAACAAGTTCTTTTCTTAATATCCCTCCTAAACCCATTTTACAAGTTGAAGTACCAATCCTTTTTACACACAACTTTACTTTACAGCTTTTGAATGCTCCAACACCAAGCAATACATTTCAAACGGCATTTCAGAAAAGGTTCTTTTCTTAATATCCCTCCTAAACCCATTTTACAAGTTGAAGTACCCATACTTTTCACCACAACTTTACTGTACTGCTTTTTTGAATGCTCCAACACCAAGCAATACTTTTCAAAAGGAATTTCAGAACGAGTTATTTTCATAATGTCCTTCCTAAACCCATTTTACAAGTTGAAGTTCCCATCCTTTTCACCCACAACATTACTTTACAGCTTTTTGAATGCTCCAACACCAAGCAATACATTTCAAAAGGCATTTCAGAACAACTTCTTTTCTTAATGTTCCTCCTAAACCCATTTTACAAGTTGAAGTACCCATCCTTTTCACCCACAACTCTACTTTACAGCTTTTTGAATGCTCCAACACCAAGTAATACTTTTCAAAAGGCATTTCAGAACAACTTCTTTTCTTAATATCCCTCCTAAACCCATTTTACAAATTGAAGTACCCATCCTTTTCACACACAACTTTAGTTTACAGCCTTTTGAATGCTCCAACGCCAAGCAATACTTTTCAAAATGCATTTCAGAACAAGTTTTTATCTTAATGTCCATACTAAACCCATTTTACAAGTTGAAGTACCCATCCTTTTTACCCACAACTTTACTTAACACCAAGCAATACTTTTCAAAAGGCACTTCACAACAAGTTCCTTTCTTAATATCACTCCTAAACCCATTTTACAAATTGAAGTACCCATCCTTTTAACCCACAACTTTACTTTACAGCTTTTGAATGCTCCAACACCAAGCAATACTTTTCAAAGGCATTTCGGAACAAGTTATTTTCTTAATGTCCCTCCTAAACCCATTTTAAAAGTTGAAGTACCCATCCTTTTTACACACAACTATACTTTACAGCTTTTGAATGCTCCAACACCAAGCAATACTTTTCAAAAGGCATTTCAGAACAAGTTCTTTTCTTAATATCCCTCCTAAACTCATTTTACAAATTGAAGTACCCATCCTTTTCAGCCACAACTTTACTTTACAGCTTTTTGGATATCTCAACACCAAGCAATACTTTTCAAATGGTATTTCACAACAAGTTCTTTTCTTAATGTCCTTCCTAAACCCATTTTACAAGTTGAAGTACCCATCCTTTTTACACACAACTTTACTTTACCGCTTTTTGAATGCCCCAACACCAAGCAATACTTTTCAAAAGGCATTTCACAACAAGTTCCTTTCTTAATATCACTCCTAAACCCATTTTACAAGTTGAAGTACCCATCCTTTTAACCCACAACTTTACTTTACAGCTTTTGAATGCTCCAACACCAAGCAATACTTTTCAAAATGCATTTCAGAACAAGTTCTTTTCTTAGTGACCATCCTAAACCCATTTTACAAGTTGAAGTACCCATCCTTTTTACACACAACTTTACTTTACAGCTTTTGAATGCTCCAACACCAAGCAATACTTTTCAAAAGGCATTTCAGAACAAGTTCTTTTCTTAATGTCCCTTCTAAACCCATTTTACAAGTTTAAGTACCCATACTTTTCACCAAAAACTTTACTTTACTGATTTTTTTAATTCTTCAACACCCAGAAATACTTTTCAAAGGCATTTCAGAACAAGTTCTTTTCATAATGTCCATCCTAAACCCATTTTACAAATTGAAGTACCCATCCTTTTCACCCACAACTTTACTTTACAGCTTTTTGAATGCTCCAACACCAAGCAATACTTTTCAAAAGGCATTTCAGAACAAGTTATTTTCATAATGTCATTCCTAAACCCATTTTACAAGTTGAAGTTCCCATCCTTTTCACCCACAACTTTACTTTACAGCTTTTTGAATGCCCCAACACCAAGCAATACTTTTCAAAAGGCATTTCAGAACAACTTCTTTTCTTAATGTCCCTCCTAAACCCATTTTACGAATTGAAGTACCTATCCTTTTCACCCACAGCTTTACTTTACAGCTCTTTGAATGCTCCAACACCAAGAAATATTTTTGAAAAGGCATTTCAGAACAAGTTCTTTTCTTAATTTCCATCATAAACCCATTTTACAAATTGAAGTACCCATCCTTTTCACACACAACTTTACTTTACAGCCTTTTGAATGCTCCAACACCAAGCAATACTTTTCAAAAGGCATTTCAGAACAAGTTCTTTTCATAATATCCATCCTAAACCCATTTTACAAGTTGAAGTACCCATCCTTTTCACCCACAACTTTACTTTACACCTTTTTGAATGCCCCAACACCAGGCAATACTTTTCAAAGGCATTTCAGAACAAGTTCTTTTCTTAGTGACCATCCTAAACCCATTTTACAAATTGAAGTACCCATCCTTTTCACCCACAACTTTATATTACAGCTTTTTGGATATCTCAAGACCAAGCAATACTTTTCAAAGGGCATTTCACAACAAATTCTTTTCTTAATTTCCTTTCTAAACCCATTTTACAAGTTGAAGTACCCATTCTTTTTAAACACAACTTTACCTTACAGCTTTTTGAATGCCCCAACACCAAGCAATACTTTTCAAAAGGCATTTCACAACAAGTTCCTTTCTTAATATCACTCCTAAACCTATTTTACAAGTTGAAGTACCCATCCTTTTAACCCACAACTTTACTTTACAGCTTTTGAATGCTCCAATACCAAGCAATACTTTTCAAAGGCATTTCAGAACAAGTTATTTTCTTAATTTCCCTCCTAAACCCATTTTACAAGTTGAAGTACCCATCCTTTTCACCACAACTTTACTATACTGCTTTTTTGAATGCTCCAACACCAAGCAATACTTTTCAAATGGCATTTCAGAACAAGTTCTTTTCTTAATGTCCCTCCTAAACCCATTTTACAAGTTGAAGTACCCATACTTTTTACACACAACTATACTTTACAGCTTTTGAATGCTCCAACACCAAGCAATACTTTTCAAAGGCATTTCAGAACAAGTTGTTTTCTTAATGTCCCTCCTAAACCCATTTTACAAGTTGAAGTACCCATCCTTTTCACCACAACTTTACTATACTGTTTTTTTGAATGCTCCAACACAAAGCAATACTTCTCAAATGGCATTTCAGAACAAGTTCTTTTCTTAATGTCCCTACTAAACCCATTTTACAAGTTGAAGTTCCCATACTTTTCACCCGCAACTTTACTATACTGCTTTTTTGAATTCTCCAACACCAAGCAATACTTTTCAAAAGGCATTTCAGAACCAGTTATTTTCATAATGTCCTTCCTAAACCCATTTTACAAGTTGAAGTTCCCATCCTTTTCACCCACAACAGTACTTTACAGCTTTTTGAATGCTCCAACACCAAGCAATACTTTTCAAAAGGCATTTCAGAACAAGTTATTTTCATAATGTCCATCCTAAACCCATTTTACAAGTTGAAGTTCCCAACCTTTTCACCCACAACTTTACTTTACAGCTTTTTGAATGCCCCAACACCAAGCAATACTTTTCAAAAGGCATTTCAGAACAACTTCTTTTCATGATGTCCCTCCTAAACCCATTTTACGAATTGAAGTACCCATCCTTTTCACCCACAACTTTACTTTACAGCTTTTTGAATGCTCCAACACCAAGAAATATTTTTGAAAAGGCATTTCAGAACAAGTTCTTTTCTTAATCTCCATCATAAACCCATTTTACAAGTTGAAGTACCCATCCTTTTCACACACAACTTTACTTTACAGCCTTTTGAATGCACCAACACCAAGCAATACTTTTCAAAAGGCATTTCAGAACAAGTTCTTTTCTTAATATCCCTCCTAAACCCATTTTACTAGTTGAAGTACCCATCGTTTTCACCCACAACTTTACTTTACACCTTTTTGAATGCCCCAACACCAAGCAATACTTTTCAAAGGCATTTCAGAACAAGTTCTTTTCTTAGTGACCATCCTAAACCCATTTTACAAATTGAAGTACCCATCCTTTTCACCCACAACTTTATATTACAGCTTTTTGGATATCTCAAGACCAAGCAATACTTTTCAAAGGGCATTTCACAACAAATTCTTTTCTTAATTTCCTTTCTAAACCCATTTTACAAGTTGAAGTACCCATTCTTTTTACACACAACTTTACCTTACAGCTTTTTGAATGCCCCAACACCAAGCAATACTTTTCAAAAGGCATTTCACAACAAGTTCCTTTCTTAATATCACTCCTAAACCTATTTTACAAGTTGAAGCACCCATCCTTTTAACCCACAACTTTACTTTACAGCTTTTGAATGCTCCAACACCAAGCAATACTTTTCAAAGGCATTTCAGAACAATTTGTTTTCTTAATGTCCCTCCTAAACCCATTTTACAAGTTGAAGTACCCATCCTTTTCACCACAACTTTACTATACTGCTTTTTCGAATGCTCCAACACAAAGCAATACTTTTCAAATGGCATTTCACAACAAGTTCTTTTCTTAATGTCCCTCCTAAACCCATTTTACAAGTTGAAGTACCCATCCTTTTTACACACAACTATACTTTACAGCTTTTGAATGCTCCAATACCAAGCAATACTTTTCAAAAGGCATTTCAGAACAAGTTGTTTTCTTAATGTCCATCTTAAACCCAATTTACAAGTTGAAGTACCCATCCTTTTCACCCACAACTTTACTGTACTGCCTTTTTGATGCTCCAAGACAAAGAAATACTTCTCAAAAGACATTTCAGAACCAGGTCTTTTCTTAATGTCCCTCCTAAACACATTTTACAAGTTGAAGTACCCATCCTTTTCACCCACAACTTTACTATACTGCTTTTTGAATACTCCAACACCAAGCAATACTTTTCAAAAGGCATTTCAGAACAAGATATTTTCATAATGTCCTTCCTAAACCCATTTTACAAGTTGAAGTTCCCATCCTTTTCACCCAAAACTTTACTTTACCGCTTTTTGAATGCTCCAACACCAAGCAATACTTTTCAAAAGGCATTTCACAACAACTTCTTTTCTTAATGTCCCTCCTAAACCCATTTTACAAGTTGAAGTACCCATCCTTTTCACCCACAACTCTACTTTAAAGCTTTCTGAATGCCACAACACCAAGTAATACTTTTCAAAAGGCATTTCAGAACAACTTCTTTTCTTAATATCCCTCCTAAACCCATTTTACAAGTTGAAGTACCCATCCTTTTCACACACAACTTTAGTTTACAGCCTTTTGAATGCTCCAACGCCAAGCAATACTTTTCAAAATGCATTTCAGAACAAGTTTTTATCTTAATGTCCATACTAAACCCATTTTACAAGTTGAAGTACCCATCCTTTTTACCCACAACTTTACTTAACACCAAGCAATACTTTTCAAAAGGCACTTCACAACAAGTTCCTTTCTTAATATCACTCCTAAACCCATTTTACAAATTGAAGTACCCATCCTTTTAACCCACAACTTTACTTTACAGCTTTTGAATGCTCCAACACCAAGCAATACTTTTCAAAGGCATTTCGGAACAAGTTATTTTCTTAATGTCCCTCCTAAACCCATTTTAAAAGTTGAAGTACCCATCCTTTTTACACACAACTATACTTTACAGCTTTTGAATGCTCCAACACCAAGCAATACTTTTCAAAAGGCATTTCAGAACAAGTTCTTTTCTTAATATCCCTCCTAAACTCATTTTACAAATTGAAGTACCCATCCTTTTCACCCACAACTTTACTTTACAGCTTTTTGGATATCTCAACACCAAGCAATACTTTTCAAAGGGTATTTCACAACAAGTTCTTTTCTTAATGTCCTTCCTAAGCCCATTTTACAAGTTGAAGTACCCATCCTTTTTACACACAACTTTACTTTACCGCTTTTTGAATGCCCCAACACCAAGCAATACTTTCCAAAAGGCATTTCAGAACAAGTTAATTTCTGAATATCAATCCTAAACCCATTTTACAAGTTGAAGTACTCATCCTTTTAACCTACAGCTTTACTTTACAGATTTCGAATGCCCCAACACCCACCAATACTTTTCAAAAGGCATTTCAAAACAAGGTCTTTTCTTAGTGACCATCATAAACCTATTTTAAAATTTGAAGAACCCATCCTTTTCACCCAAAACTTTACTTTACAGCTTTTTGGATACCCCAACACCAAGCAATACTTTTCAAAAGGTATTTCACAATAATTTCTTTTCTTAATGTCCTTTCCAAACCCATTTTACAAGTTGAAGTATCCATCCTTTTTACCCACAACTTTACTTTACAGCTTTTTGATTGCCCCAACACCAAGCAATACTTTTCAAAAGGCATTTCACAACAAGTTCCTTTTTTAATATCACTCCTAAACCCATTTTACAAGTTGAAGTACCCATCCTTTTAACCCACAACTTTACTTTACAGCTTTTGAATGCCCCAACACCAAGCAATACTTTTCAAAGGCATTTCAGAACAAGTTCTTTTCTTAATGTCCCTCCTAAACCCATTTTACAAGTTGAAGTACCCATCCTTTTCACCACAACTTTACTATACTGCTTTTTCGAATGCTCCAACACCAAGCAATACTTTTCATATTGCATTTCACAACAAGTTCTTTTCTTAATATCCCTCCTAAACCCATCTTACAAATTGAAGTACCCATCCTTTTCACACACAACTTTACTTTAAAGCCTTTTGAATGCTCCAACACCAAGCAATACTTTTCAAAATTCATTTCAGAACAAGTTCTTTTCTTAATGTCCATCCTCAACCCATTTTACAAGTTGAAGTACTCATTCTTTTCACCCACAACTTTACTTTACAGCTTTTTGAATGCCCCAACACCAAGCAATACTTTTCAAAGGCATTTCAGAACAAGTTCTATTCTTAGTGACCATTCTAAACCCATTTTACAAGTTGAAGTATCCATCCTTTTCACCCACAACTTTACTTTACAGCTTTTGCATGCTCCAACACCAAGCAATACTTTTCAAAAGGAATTTCAGAACAAGTTATTTTCATAATATCCCTCCTAAACGCATTTTAAAAATTGAAGTACCCATCCTTTTCACACACAACTTTACTTTACAGCGTTTTGAATACTCCAACGCCAAGTAATACTTTTCAAAATGCATTTCAGAACAAGTTCTTTTCTTAATGTCCATCCTAAACCCATTTTACAAGTTGAAGTACCCATCCTTTTTACCCACAACTTTACTTAACACCAAGCAATACTTTTCAAAAGGCATTTCACAACAAGTTCCTTTCTTAATATCACTCCTAAACCCATTTTACAAGTTGAAGTACCCATCCTTTTAACCCACAACTTTACTTTACAGCTTTTGTATGCTCCAACACCAAGCAATACTTTTCAAAGGCATTTCGGAACAAGTTCTTTTCTTAATGTCCCTCCTAAACCCATTTTACAAGTTGAAGTACCCATCCTTTTTACACACAACTTTACTTTACAGCTTCTGAATGCTCCAACACAAAGCAATACTTTTCAAAAGGCATTTCAGAACAAGTTCTTTTCTTAATATCCCTCCTAAACTAATTTTACAAATTGAAGTACCCATCCTTTTCACACACAACTTTACTTTACAGCCTTTTGAATGCTCCAACACCAAGCAATACTTTTCAAAATGCATTTCAGAACAAGTTCTTTTCTTAGTGACCATCCTAAACCCATTTTACAAATTGAAGTACCCATCCTTTTCACCCACAACTTTACTTTACAGCTTTTTGGATATCTCAACACCAAACAATACTTTTCAAAGCGCATTTCACAATAAGTTCTTTTCTTAATGTCCTTCCTAAACACATTTTACAAGTTGAAGTACCCATCCTTTTTAAACACAACTTTACTTTACCGCTTTTTGAATGCCCCAACACCAAGCAATACTTTTCAAAAGGCATTTCACAACAAGTTCCTTTCTTAATATCACTCCTAAACCCATTTTACAAGTTGAAGTACCCATCCTTTTAAACTACAACTTTACTTTACAGCTTTTGAACGCTCCAACACCAAGCAATACTTTTCAAAGGCATTTCAGAACAATTTCTTTTCTTAATGTCCCTCCTAAACCCATTTTACAAGTTGAAGTACCCATCCTTTTCACCAAAACTTTACTATACTGCTTTTTTGAATGCTCCAGCACAAAGCAATACTTTTCATATGGCATTTCACAACAAGTTCTTTTCTTAATATCCCTCCTAAACCCATTTTACAAATTGAAGTACCCATCCTTTTCACACACAACTTTACTTTACAGCATTTTGAATTCTCCAACACCAAGCAATACTTTTCAAAATTCATTTCAGAACAAGTTCTTTTCATAATATCCCTCATAAACCCATTTTACAAGTTGAAGTACCCATCCTTTTCACCCACAACTTTACTTTACAGCTTTTTGAATGCCCCAACACCAAGCAATACTTTTCAAAGGCATTTCAGAACAAGTTCTATTCTTAGTGACCATTCTAAACCCATTTTACAAGTTGAAGTACCCATCCTTTTCACCCACAACTTTACTTTACAGCTTTTGCATGCTCCAACACCAAGCAATACTTTTCAAAAGGCATTTCAGAACAAGTTCTTTTCTTAATGTTCCTCCTAAACTCATTTTAAAAATTGAAGCACCCATCCTTTTCACACACAACTTTACTTTACAGCCCTTCGAATACTCCAACACCCAGCAATACTTTTCAAATGCATTTCAGAACAAGTTCTTTTCCTAATGTCCATCCTAAGCCCATTTTACAAGTTGAAGTACCCATCCTTTTTACCCACAACTTTACTTAACACCAAGCAATACTTTTCAAAAGGCATTTCAGAACAAGTTCCTTTCTTAATATCCCTCCTAAACCCATTTTACAAGTTGAAGTACCCATCCTTTTTACCCACAACTTTACTTTACAGCTTTTGAATGCTCCAACACCAACCAATACCTTTCAAAGGCATTTCAGAACAAGTTCTTTTCTTAATATCCCTCCTAAACCCATTTTACAAGTTGAAGTACCCATCCTTTTTACACACAACTTTACTTTACAGCTTTTGAATGCTCCAACACAAAGCAATACTTTTCAAAAGGCATTTCAGAACAAGTTCTTTTCTTAACATCCCTCCTAAACTCATTTTACAAATTGAAGTACCCATCCTTTTCACACACAACTTTACTTTACAGCCTTTTGAATGCTCCAACACCAAGCAATACTTTTCAAAAGGCATTTCAAAACAAGTTCTTTTCTTAGTGACCATCATAAACCCATTTTAAAATTTGAAGAACCCATCCTTTTCACCCAAAACTTTACTTTACAGCTTTTTGGATATCTCAACACCAAGCAATACTTTTCACAGGGTATTTCACAACAAGTTCTTTTCTTAATGTCCTTCCTAAACCCATTTTACAAGTTGAAGTACCCATTCTTTTTAAACACAACTTTACTTTACAGTTTTTTGAATGCCCCAACACCAAGCAATACTTTTCAAAAGGCATTTCAGAACAAGTTAATTTCTTAATATCACTCCTAAACCCATTTTACAAGTTGAAGTACCCATCCTTTTAACCCACAACTTTACTTTACAGCTTTTGAATGCTCCAACACCAAGCAATACTTTTCAAAGGCATTCCAGAACAAGTTCTTTTCTTAATGTCCCTCCTAAACCCATTTTACAAGTTGAAGTACCCATCCTTTTCACCACAACTTTACTATACTGCTTTTTTGAATGCTCCAACAAAAAGCAATACTTTTCAAATGGCATTTCACAACCAGTTCTTTTCTTAATATCCCTCCTAAACCCATTTTACAAGTTGAAGTACCCATCCTTTTTACACACAACTTTACTTTACAGCTGTTGAATGCTCCAACACCAAGCATTACTTTTCAAAAGGCATTTCAGAACAAGTTCCTTTCTAAATGCCCCTCGTAGACCCATTTTAAAAGTTGAAGCACTCATCTTTTTCAGCCAAAACTTTACTATACTGCGTTTTTGAATGCTCCAACACCAAGCAATAATTTTCAAAAGACATTTTAGAACAAGTTCTTTTCTTAATGTCCCTCCTAAACCCATTTTACAAGTTGAAGTTCCCATCCTTTTCACCCACAACTCTACTTTACAGCTTTTGAATGCCACATCACCAAGCAATACTTTTCAAAAGGCATTTCAGAACAACTTCTTTTCCTAATGTCCCTCCTAAACCCATTTTACGAATTGAAGTTTCCATCCTTTTCACACACCACTTTACTTTACAGCTTTTGCATGCCCCAATACCAACCTAGACTTTTCAAAAGAAAGTTCAGAACAAGCCCTTTTTATAAGGTCATTCATAAACCCAATTTACAAATTGAAGTACTCATTCTTTTCACAAAAAACTTTACTTTACAGCCTTTCGAATACGCCAACACCTAGCAATATTTTTCAAAATGCATTTCAGAACAAGTTCTTTTCATAATGTCCTTCTTAAACCCATTTTACAAGTTGAAGTACCCATCCTTTTCACCCATAACTTTACTTTACAGCTTTTTGAATGCCCCAACACCAAGCAATTCTTTTCAAAGGCATTTCAGAACAAGTTCTTTTCTTAGTGACCATCCTAAACCCATTTTACAAATTGAAGTACCCATCCTTTTCACCCACAACATTACTTTACAGCTTTTTGGATATCTCAACACCAACTTTTCAAAGGGCATTTCACCACAAATTCTTTTCTTAATTTCCTTCCTAAACACATTTTACAAGTTGAAGTACCCATCCTTTTCACCACAACTTTACTATACTGCTTTTTTGAATGCTCCAACACAAAGCAATACTTTTCAAATGGCATTTCAGAACAAGTTCTTTTCTTAATATCCCTCTTAAACCCATTTTACAAGTTGAACTACACATCCTTTTTACACACAACTTTACTTTACAGCTTTTGAATGCTCCAACACCAAGCATTACTTTTCAAAAGGCATTTCAGAACAAGTTCTTTTCTTAATGTCCCTCCTAAACCCATTTTACAAATTGAAGTACCCATCCTTTTCACCCAAAACGTTACTATACTGCTTTTTTGAATGCTCCAACACCCAGCAATACTTCTCAAATGGCATTTCAGAACAAGTTATTTTCTTAATATCCCTCCTAAACCCATTTTACAAGTTGAAGTACCCATCCTTTTCACCACAACTTTACTATACTGCCTTTTTGAATGCTCCAACACAAAGCAATACTTTTCAAATGGCATTTCAGAACAAGTTATTTTCTTAATGTCCCTCTTAAACCCATTTTACAAGTTGAACTACACATCCTTTTTACACACAACTTTACTTTACAGCTTCTGAATGCTCCAACACCAAGCATTACTTTTCAAAAGGCATTTCAGAACCAGTTCTTTTCTTAATGTCCCTCCTAAACCCATTTTACAAGTTGAAGTACCCATCTTTTTCATCCAAAACTTTACTATACTGCATTTTTGAAGGCTCCGACACCAAGCAATACTTTTCAAAGGGCATTTCAGAACAATTTATTTTCTTAATGTCCTTCCTAAACCCATTTTACAAGTTGAAGTACCCATCCTTTTCACCCAGAACATTACTTTACAGCTTTTTGAATGCTCCAACACCAAGCAATACATTTCAAAAGGCATTTCAGAACAACTTCTTTTCTTAATGTCCCTCCTAAACCTATTTTACAAGTTGAAGTACCCATCCTTTTCACCAACAACTCTACTTTACAGCTTTTTGAATGCCACAACACCAAGCAATACTTTTCAAAAGGCATTTCAGAACAACTTCTTTTCTTAATGTCCCTCCTAAACCCCTTTTCCGAATTGAAGCACCCATCTATTTTACCCGCAAATTTACTTTACAGCTTTTTGAATGCCCAAGAACCAAGCAATACTTTTCAAGAGGCATTTCACAATCAGTCCTCTTTTTAATATCCCTCCTACACCCATTGTACAAGTTGAAGTACCCATCCTGTTAACCCACAACTTTACTTTCCAGCTTTGTCTTATAAAACGCAAAGCAAAACTTTTAAAAAGGCATTTCAGAAAAAGTTCTTTTCTTAATGTCCCTCCTAAACACATTTTACAAGTTGAAGTACCCATCCTTTTCACCACAACTTTACTTTACAGCTTTTGAATGCTCCAACACCAAGCGATACTTTTCAAAAGGCATTTCAGAACAAGTTCTTTTCTTAATGTCCCTCCTAAACCCATTTTACAAGTTGAAGTACCCATCCTTTTCACCACAACTTTACTATACTGCTTTTTCGAATGCTCCAACACAAAGCAATACTTTTCAAATGGCATTTCACAACAAGTTCTTTTCTTAATGTCCCTCTTAAACCCATTTTACAAGTTGAAGTACCCATCCTTTTTACACACAACTTTACTTTACAGCTTTTGAATGCTCCAACACCAAGCATTACTTTTCAAAAGGCATTTCAGAACAATTTCTTTTCTTAATGTCTCCTAAACCCATTTTACAAGTTGAAGTACCCATCCTTTTCACCCACAACTTTACTTTACAGCTTTTTGGATATCTCAACACCAAACAATACTTTTCAAAGCGCATTTCACAATAAGTTCTTTTCTTAATGTCCTTCCTAAACCCATTTTACAAGTTGAAGTACCCATTCTTTTTAAACACAACTTTACTTTACAGTTTTTTGAATGCCCCAACACCAAGCAATACTTTTCAAAAGGCATTTCACAACAAGTTCCTTTCTTAATATCACTCCTAAACCCATTTTACAAGTTGAAGCATCCATCCTTTTCACCCACAACTTTACTTTACAGCTTTTGAATGCTCCAACACCAACCAATACTTTTCAAAGGCATTTCAGAACAAGTTCTTTTCTTAATGTCCCTCCTAAACCCATTTTACAAGTTGAAGTACCCATCCTTTTCACCACAACATTACTATACTGCTTTTTTGAATGCTCCAACAAAAAGCAATACTTTTCAAATGGCATTTCACAACCAGTTCTTTTCTTAATATCCCTCCTAAACCCATTTTACAAGTTGAAGTACCCATCCTTTTCACACACAACTTTACTTTACAGCTGTTTTGAATGCTCCAACACCAAGCAATACTTTTCAAAAGGCATTTCAGAACAAGTTCTTTTCTTAGTGACCTTCCTAAACCCATTTTACAAGTTGAAGTACCCATCTTTTTCACCCAAAACTTTACTTTACTGCTTTTTGAATGCTCCTACACCCACCAATACTTTTCAAAAGGCATTCCAGAACAAGTTATTTTCTTAACTTACTTCCTAAACCCATTTTACAAGTTGAAGTACCCATCCTTTTCACCCACAACTTTACTTTACAGCTTTTGAATGCCACAGCGCCAAGTAATACTTTTCAAAAGGCATTTCAGAACAACTTCTTTTCTTAATGTCCCTCCTAAACCCATTTTACGAATTGAAGTACCCATCCTTTTCACCCACAACTTTACTTTACAGCTTTTTGAATGCTCCAACACCAAGCAATAGTTTTCAAATGGAATTTCAGAACAAGTTTTTTTCATAATATTCCTCCTAAACCCATTTTACAAATTGATGTACCCATCCTTTTCACACACAACTTTACTTTACAGCCTTTTGAATGCGCCAACACCAAGCAATACTTTTCAAAATGAGTTTCAGAACAAGTTCTTTTCTTAATATCCTTCTTAAACCCATTTTATAATTTTAAATGACAATCCTTTTTATCCATAAATTTATTTTACAGCTTTTTTAATGCCCAAACACCTGGCAATACTTTTCAAAGGCTTTTCACAACCAGTTATTTTCTTAGTGGCCGGCCTAACCCAATTCTACAAATTGAGGAACCAATCCTTTTCACACAAAACTTTACTTTACAGCTTTTTGGATATCTCAACACCAACTTTTCAAAGGGCATTTCACCACAAATTCTTTTCTTAATTTCCTTCCTAAACACATTTTACAAGTTGAAGTACCCATCCTTTTTACACACAAATTTACTTTACAGCTTTTTGAATGCCCCAACACCAAGCAATACTTTTCAAAAGGCATTTCAGAAAAAGTTCCTTTCTTAATATCAATCCTAAACACATTTTACAAGTTGAAGCACCCATCCTTTTCACCTACAAATTTACTTTACAGCTTTTTGAATACCCCAACACTCACCAATACTTTTCAAAAGGCATTTCATAACAAGTTCTTTTCTTACTATCCCTCTTAAGCCCAATTTACAGGCTTAAGTACCCATCCTTTTCATCACAACTGTACAAAACTGCTTTTTCGAATGCTCTAAAACCAAGCAATACGTTTCAAATGGCATTTCACAACAAGTTCTTTTCTTAATATCCCTCTTAAACCCATTTTACAAGTTGAACTACACATCCTTTTTACACACAACTTTACTTTACAGCTTCTGAATGCTCCAACACCAAGCATTACTTTTCAAAAGGCATTTCAGAACAAGTTCTTTTCTTAATGTCCCTCCTAAACCCATTTTACAAGTTGAAGTACCCATCCTTTTCACCCAAAACTTTACTATACTGCTTTTTTGAATGCTCCAACACCAAGCAATACTTTTCAAAAGGCATTTCAGAACAAGTTATTTTCATAATGTCCTTCCTAAACCCATTTTACAAGTTGAAGTTCCCATCCTTTTCACCCACAACATTACTTTACAGCTTTTTGAATGCTCCAACACCAAGCAATACTTTTCAAAAGGCATTTCAGAACAATTTCTTTTCTTAATGTCCCTCCTAAACCTATTTTACAAGTTGAAGTACCCATCCTTTTCACCCACAACTCTACTTTACAGCTTTTTGAATGCAACAACACCAAGCAATACTTTTCAAAAGGCATTTCAGAACAACTTCTTTTCTTAATGTCCCTCCTAAACCCCTTTTCCTAATTGAAGTACCCATCTATTTCACCCACAACTTTACTTTACAGCTTTTTGAATGCTCCAACACCAAGCAATACTTTTCAAAAGGCATTTCAGAACAAGTCCTTTTCTTAATATCCATCCTAAACCCATTTTACAAATTGAAGTACCCATCCTTTTTACCAACAACTTTACTTTACAGCTTTTGAATGCTCCAACGCCAAGCAATACTTTTCAAAAGGCATTTCACAATAAGTTATCTTCTTAAAGTCCCTCCTAAACCTATTTTACAAGTTGAAGTACCCATCCTTTTCACCAACAAATTTACTTTATTGATTTTGAATGCTCCGACACCAAGCAATACTTTTCAAAAGGCATTTCAGAACAAGTTCTTTTCTTAATGTCCCTCCTAAACCCATTTTAAAAGTTGAAGTACCCATCCTTTTCACCACAACTTTACTATACTGCTTTTTTGAATGCTCCAACACAAAGCAATACTTTTCAAATGGCATTTCACAACAAGTTCTTTTCTTAATGTCCCTCCTAAACCCATTTTACAAGTTGAAGTACCCATCCTTTTTACCCACAACTTTACTTTACAGCTTTTGAATGCTCCAACACTAAACAATACTTTTCAATGGGCATTTTAGAACAAGTTCTTTTCTTAATGGCCCTCCTACATCTATTTTAAATGTTGAAGTACTCATACTTTTCACCCACAACTTTACTATACAACCTTCTTAAATGCTGCAACAGCCATCAATAATATTCAAATGGCATTTCAGAACCAGTTATTTTCTTAATGTCCTTACTAAACCCATTTTACAATTTGAAGTTCCCATCCTTTTCACCCACAACATTACTTTACAGCTTTTTGAATGCTCCAACACCAAGCAATACTTTTCAAAAGGCATTTCAGAACAAGTTCTTTTCCTAATGTCCCTCCTAAACCCATTTTACAAGTTGAAGTACCCATCCTTTTCACCCACAACTTTACTTTAAAGCTTTTTGAATGCCCCAACACCAAGCAATACTTTTCAAAGGGCATTTCAGAACAACTTCTTTTCTTAATGTCCCTCCTAAACCCATTTTACAAGTTGAAGTACCCATCCTTTTTACAAAAAGATTTACTTTACAGCTTTCGACTGCTCCAACACCAAGAGATACTTTTCAATAGGCATTTCAGAACAAGTTCTTTTCTTAAAGTCCCTCTTTAACCTATTTTACAAATTGAAGTACCCAACATTTTCATCCTACACTTTACTATACAGCTTTTTTGATGCCAAAACACCAAGCAATACTTTTCGAACGGCATTTCAGAACAACTTTTTTTCTTAATGTCCCTCCTAAACCCATTTTACAAGTTGAAGTACCCATCCTTTTTACACACAACTTTACTTTACCGATTTCGACTGCTCCAACACCAATCGATACTTTTCAAATGGCATTTCAGAACAAGTTCCTTTCTTAAAGTCCCTCCTTAACACATTTTACAAGTTGAAGTACCCAACCTTTTCACCCACAACTTTACTTTACAGCTTTTTGAATGCCCCAACACCAAGCAATACTTTTCAAAAGGCATTTCAGAGTAACTTCTTTTCTTAATGTCCCTCCTAGACCCATTTTACAAATTGAAGTACCTATCCTTTTCACCCACAACTTTACTTTACAGCTTATTGAATGCTCCAACACCAAGCAATACTTTTCAAACGGCATTTCAGAAGAACTTCTTTTCTTAATGGCCATCCTAAACCCATTTTACAATTTGAAGTATCCATGCTTTTCACCCACAACTTTACTTTACAGCTTTTTGAATGCCCCAGAACCAAGCAATACTTTTCAAAAGGCATTTCACAACAAGTTCTTTTCTTGATATCCCTCCTAAACCCATTTTACAAGTTGAAGTACCCATCCTTTTCCACCACAACTTTACTTTACAGCTTTTTGAATTCCCCAACACCAAGCAATACTTTTCAAAAGACATTTCAGAACAAGTTCTTTTCTTAATTTCCCTTCTAAACCCATTTTACAAGTTGAAGTACCCATCCTTTTCACCACAACTTTACTTTACAACTTTTTTGCACACCACAATATCATGCAAGGTTCCACTTCACTTCAAATTTTTCTAAAAGAGATGAAAAAATTTAAAATACTGTTCCAAATTTTTCATAGAAGAGAGAAATTTCAAGTTATCTTCTGAATTTTATTAAAGAACTTACAGTTCAATTTTAATTTCTCCAGAGAAAATAAAATTCTTCCACTTCAGTTCTTAATTTTACAAAGACACAAAGAAATTTGAAGTTCTATTTGAAATTTTTCCGTAGAAGATAGAAAAAGCTATACCATAGTTGTGAATATTTTCCCGGAAGATAAAAAGTTCTACTTCAATTTTAAATTTTCTCATCGAAGTGAAGAAAAGTTAAAGTTCTAGTCTGAATTTTCTCAATGAAAAAAGAAATTAGTTATTGATCAATTCTATTTTTCCAAATAATATAAAAAGGTTCCACTTTAGTTCAGATTTTTCTCAAACTGATGAAAAAATTTTAAATACTGTTCCAAATTTTTTTTAGAACAGAAAAGTTCAAGTTCTTTTCTGAATTTTACCAAAGAACACACTTCAATTCTAATTTCTCCAGAGAAAATAAAAATCTTCCACTTCAATTCTTCATTTCACAGAGACACAAAGACACAGGTTAGCCTACGTACGCGCGCGTACGTAGGCTAATCTAACCTAGCCTAACTTAACCTAACTTAACATAACTTAATCTAGCCTAACCTAACCTAACCTAACTTAAACATGGAGAGATGTTTACTAGCTAACCTAACCTACCCTAAATTAGCTAACCTAACTTACCTAACTTAACCTAAACTAATCACCTAACTTAATCTAGTCTAACCTAACCTAACCATACTTGCCGGAAAATCCCCCACGGTCGACTTTGTTTTTCTCTCTCACTATGCATGCGGGTGGCTGTAGCAAACGTACTTTATGGTTGCTCTTACACTGGAAGCGGCTTTCTCAGTGGTACTCCATGGTAAGTTGTCGAGACTATCTAGTTTTTTGCGTGTGTTAAATTAATCTAGTCTAACCTAACCTAACCATATTCGCCGGAAAATCCCCCCAGGTCGACTTTGTATTTATCTCTCACTATGCATGCGTGTGGCTGTAACAAACGTACTTTATGGTTGCTCTTGCTCTTATATTGGAAGCGGCATTCTCAATGGTACTCCATTGTAAGTTATCGAAAATATCTAGTTTTTTGCGTGTATTAAATCAGTAATGTTTTCCCATTGGAGAGATAAACGCCTACACCATATTTTTAAAAAAAGATGTGAAAATGAATTATTCGAAGAAAGTGTGTGCACATGATAAAGTCATTGTTGCCTTGAATGCTGACAAAGAGATATATTTGAACTATGGAACAAGTATTAGTGGAGATCTTATTGGGAATGTGTGCCTACATTGTCATGACAGTGAGGAGTTAAATTCCTTTGGAGTAGTCAAGAATTTTCATCATTCAAAAGGTGGATATGTGAAAGTATCATTTCCAGAGAATTTAATGCTCAAACAGAATGCCATCATAAAAGTAATAGTTAATGAAAAGGGACAAATTCCAGCTACTGTTTGTAGTAACATGTTACCCGTTGATAGATCTTATCGTCATCTTTCTGGTGTTAGCATTCGAATGAAATCAGAAAGGAAAAGAAGGGCCTACTGCAGCACCAACATTATAAATCATATCTTGTCAACGTGCCAGAACAATTGCCTCTGTAAAAATAATGTGATAATAGACAGTGAAATTGTCGGTAAAATAAAAAGAGCATTGGCAGAAAATATCACTAATGAATATAATGACAAATTGATTGGAAAATAAAGCACAAGTGAGCATTATTACTACTATTAATCTTATTGTCAATGAATCAAAAAATACCTAGGATGAAACTTGCATTGAATCAGTAGGTGACATTCCAGTAATAATTACACATGATTCAAAATGAATTATTGATTATTCTAGTTGCTGTGAGCTAGGAAAGGTTAATAAATCGATTATCAAGAGAGAGAGAGAGAACTTGATAAATTATTTTATTGAGCAGATTCAGAATGTTCAATGTTGTTCAATGATGTTAATAATGTAAAATAATATCTGTAACATATTTTTATGTTGTTACTACATGTTGTTACTTCAATAAAATATTTTATGCATTACATTGTTATATTTCTATTATCTTAGGAAACGTTAGCATGTTAAGCGCTTAGAATGTTTACTAACAAGTTGGAGATTTTTTTTTATTTTCTTTGAAAAAAATTAGAATTGAACTATAACTTTTTTCTTTTCTCTAAGAAAATTCAGAAGAGAACTTTAAATTTCTTTGTGTCTTTGTGAAATTAAGAACTGAAGTGGATGATTTTTATTTTTCTCTGGAGAAATTAGAATTGAACTGTAAGTTCTTTAATAAAATTCAGACTTGAGTTAGCTTTTCATGATCAAAGTATAACTTTTTCTATCTTCTATGACAAATTTAGAACAGTAATTTAAATTTTTCCATCTTTTTGAGAAAAATCTGAACTGAAGTGGAAAATTTTTTTTTTATTGAAAAAATTGGATGGACGTGTAACATTTCCTATCAAAGGGATAAATAGGATAATCGCTTAAAATTACAGTCGCTTCAAAGAGAAAATTAAAAATAAAATAAAGCTTTTCATCTGACTGGAAATCATTCACAATCGCATAGTGTAACTTTACCTATTGTCAACGTTAAAATTTGGAATATTATTTTAAATTTTTTATGTCTTTTTAAAAAATATCAGAATCAGAGTGGAGCTCCTTATCTTCATAGTGAAATATTCACGATCAATGTGTAATTTTTTTTATCTTCTACAAAAAATTTGGAGGAGAATTTTAAATTTATGTCTTTGGGGAAAAATCTGAACTGAAATGAAACCTTTTTATACTATTAGAAAAAATAGAATTGATCAATAACTAATTTCTTTTTCATTGAGAAAATTCAGAAGAGAGCTTGAACTTTTCTTCACTTCGTTGAGAAAATTTATAATTGAAGTAGAACTGTTTATCTTTCGGAAAAATATTCACAACTAAGGTATAACTTTTCTATCTTCTAAGGAAAAAATTTAGAATAGAACTTTAAATTTCTTTGTGTCTTTGTGAAATAAAGAATTGAAGTGGAAGATTTTTATTTTCTCTGGAGAAATTAGAATTGAAGTGTGTTCTTTGGTAAAATTTAGAAAAGAACTTGAACTTTTCTATGTTCTAAGAAAAATTTGGAACAGTATTTAAAATTTTTTCATCTGTTTGAGAAAAATCTGAACTGAAGTGGAACCTTTTTGTATTATTTGGAAAAATAGAATTGATCAATAACTAAATTGTTTTTTCATTGAGTTAATTCAGACTAGAGCTTGAACTTTTCTTCACTTCGTTGAGAAAATTTAAAATTGAAGTAGAACTTTTTATCTTCCGGGAAAATATTCACAATTATGGTAAAGCTTTTTCTATCTTCTACGTAAAAATTTCAAACAGAACTTCAAATTTCTTTGTGTCTTTGTGAAATTAAGAACTGAAGTGGAAGATTTTTATTTTCTCTGGAGAAATTAGAATTGAACTGTAAGTTCTTTAATAAAATTCAGAAGATAACTTGAACTTTTTATCTTCTATGAAAAATTTGGAACAGTATTTTAAATTTTTTCGTCTCTTTGAGAAAAATTTGAAGTGAAGTGGAACCTTGCATGATATTGTGGTCTGCAAAAAAGTTGTAAAGTAAAGTTGTGTTGAAAAGGATGGGTACTTCAACTTGTAAAATGGGTTTAGGAGGGACACTAAGAAAAGAACTTGTTCTGAAATGCCTTTTGAAAAGTATTGCGTGGTGTTGGGGAATTCAAAAAGCTGTAAAGTAAAGTTCTGGGGGAAAAAGATGGGTACTTCAACTTGTAAAATGGGTTTAGGAGGGATATTAAGAAAAGAACTTGTTGTGAAATGCCTTTTGAAAAGTATTGCTTGGTGTTGGGGCATTCAAAAAGCTGTACAGTAAAGTTGTGGGTGAAAAGGATGGGTACTTCAAATTGTAAAATGGGTTTAGGATGGCCATTAAGAAAAGAAGTTCTTTTGAAATGCCGTTTGAAAAGTATTGCTTGGTGTTGGAGCATTCAAAAAGCTGTAAAGTAAAGTTGTGGGTGATAAGGATGGGTACTTCAATTTATAAAATGGGTTTAGGAGGGACATTAAGAAAAGATATTGTTCTGAAATGCCTTATGAAAAGTATTGCTTGGTGTTGTGGCATTCAAAAAGCTGTAAAGTAGAGTTGTGGGTGAAAAGGATGGGTACTTCAACTTGTAAAATGGGTTTAGGAGGGACATTAAGAAAAGAACTTGTTCTGAAATGCCTTTTGAAAAGTATTGCTAGGTGTTGTGGCATTCAAAAAGCTGTAAAGTAAAGTTGTGGGTAAAAAGGATGGGTACTTCAACTTGTAAAATGGGTTTAGGATGGACATTAAGAAAAGAAGTTGTTCTGAAATGCCTTTTGAAATGTATTGCTTGGTGTTGGAGCATTCAAAAAGCTGTAAAGTAATGTTGTGGGTGAAAAGGATGGGAACTTCAACTTGTAAAATGGGTTTAGGATGGACATTAAGAAAAGAACTGGTTCTGAAATGCCTTTTGAAAAGTATTGCTTGGTGTTGCAGCATTCAAAAAAGCTGTATAGTAAAGTTGTGGGTGAAAAGGATGGGTACTTCAATTTGTAAAATGGGTTTAGGAGGGACATTAAGAAAAGAACTTGTTCTGAAATGGCTTTGAAAAGTATTGCTTGGTATTGGAGCATTCAAAAGCTGTAAAGTAAAGTTGTGGATAAAAAGGATGAATGCTTCAACTTGTAAAATGGGTTTAGGTTGGACATTCAAAAAAAAACTTATTGTGAAATGCCTTTTTGGAAAGTATTGGTTGGTGTTGGGGCAATCAAAAAGCGGTATAGTAAAGTTTTTGGTGAAAAGGATGGTTGCTTCAACTTGTAAAATGGGTTTAGGAAGGACATTAAGAAAAGAACTTGTTCTGAAATACCCTTTGAAAAGTATTGCTTGGTGTTGAGATATCCAAAAAGCTGTAAAGTAAAGTTGTGGGTGAAAAGGATGGGTTCTTCAATTTGTAAAATGGGTTTAGGATGGTCATTAAGAAAAGAACTGGTTCTTAAATGCCTTTTGAAAAGAAGTGCCAGGATTTGCGGCATTCAAAAATCTGTAAAGTAAATATGTGTGTGAAAAGGATGGTTACTTCAACTTGCAAAATGGGTTTAGCAAGGATATTAAGAAAAGAACTTGTTCTGAAATGCCTTTTGAAAAGTATTGCTTGGTGTTGGAGAATTCAAAAGCTGTAAAGTAAAGCTGTGTGTAAAAAGGATGGGTACTTCAACTTGTAAAATGGGTTTAGGAGGGATATTAAGAAAAGAACTTGTTGTGAAATGCCATTTGAAAAGTATTGCTTTGTGTTGGAGCATTCGAAAAAGCAGTATAGTAAAGTTGTGGGTGAAAAGGATGGGAACTTCAACTTGTAAATTGGGTTTAAGAAGGATAGTAAGAAAATAAGTTGTTCTGAAATGCCGTTTGAAAAGTATTGGTTGGTGTTTGGGCATTCAAAATCTGTAAAGTAAAGCTGTGGTTTGAAAAGGTGGGTACTTCAATTTGTAAAATGGGCTTAGGAGTGATATTCAGAAAGTAACTTGTTGTGAAATGCCTTTTGAAAAGTATTGCTTGGTGTTAAGTAAAGTTGTGGGTAAAAAGGATGGGTACTTCAACTTGTAAAATGGGTTTAGGATGGACATTAAGAAAAGAACTTGTTCTGAAATTCATTTTTAAAAGTATTACTTGGTGTTGGCGCATTCGAAAGGCTGTAAAGTAAAGTTGTGTGTGAAAAGGATGGGTGCTTCAATTTGTAAAATGCGTTTAGGAGGGACCTTATGAAAAGAACTTGTTCTGAAATGCCTTTTGAAAAGTATTGCTTGGTGTTGGAGCATTCAAAAGCTGTAAAGTAAAGCTGTGTGTAAAAAGGATGGGTACTTCAACTTGTAAAATGGGTTTAGGAGGGATATTAAGAAAAGAACTTGTTGTGAAATGCCATTTGAAAAGTATTGCTTTGTGTTGGAGCATTCGAAAAAGCAGTATAGTAAAGTTGTGGTGAAAAGGATGGGTACTTCAACTTGTAAATTGGGTTTATGAGGGATAGTAAGAAAAAAAGTTTTTATGAAATGCCTTTGAAAAGTATTGGTTGGTGTTGGGGCATTCCAAATCTGTAAAGTAAAGCTGTGGTTGGAAAAGGTGAATGCTTAAATTTGTAAAATGGGTTTAGGAGTGATATTAAGAAAGGAACTTGTTGTGAAATGCCTTTTGAAAAGTATTGCTTGGTGTAAAGTAAAGTTGTGGGTAAAAAGGATGTGTACTTCAATATGTAAAATGGGTTTAGGAGGGACTCTATGAAAGGACATTGTTCTGAAAATATATAATCATTTACTTTCAAAAGCATTGGTTAGTGTTTGAGAAATCAAAAAGCAGTAAATTAAAGTTTAGGGTTTAATGGATAGGCTCTTCAATATGTAAAATGGGTTTAGGAGGGTCAATAAGAAAAGAACTTGTTCTGAAATGCCTTTGAAAAGTATTGCTTGGTGTTGGGGCATTCAAAAAGCTATAAAGTAAAGTTGTGGGTGAAAAGGATGGGTATTTTAACTTATAAATTGTGTTTCGGATGGACATTAAGAAAAGAACTTGTTCTGAAATGCATTTGAAAAGTATTACTGGGTGTTAGAGCATTCGAAAAGCTGTAAAGTAAAGTTGTGTGTGAAAAGGATGGGTACTTCAACTAGTAAATTGGGTTTATGAGGGACTTTAAGAAAAGAACTTGTTCTTAAATGCCTTTTGAAAAGTATTGCTTGTTGGTTGGGCCTTCAAAAAGATGTAAAATAAAGTTGTGGGTGAAAATGATGGGAACTTCAACTTGTAAAATGGGTTTGGGAAGGACATAAAGAAAATAACTTGTTCTGAAATGCCATTTGAAAAGTATTTCTTGGTGTTGGAGCATTCAAAAAGGCAGTATAGTAAAGTTGTGGGTGAAAAGGATGGGTACTTCAACTTGTAAAATGGGTTTAGGAAGGACATTACATAAAGAACTTGTTCTGAAAAATATATTCGAGGGGGAGCCAAAAGTTGGGGGGATGGGGCCCTTTTGTGTCTCAAATCATCTTCTAAAATGCCTCAAATTGTTTCGCCCAAATAATTCCCTAAAATGCCTAAAACGGTTTCGTCCAAATAATCCCTAAACGTAATTTATGCGTGTTCCTTTTGTTTTGGCATCCCTGCGCTGTCACATTTGAAATTCCTAGGAAACCCTTTCCCGCGTTAATCTCTTCATCTCCAAGATAAAAACATTCGCCCGGCGTCAATTCTCCTGGATGAACACCAACAAATCAATCAACCTTGACATCATCCGTCAGACATTAATAAACTTCGCCCGGAAACAATTCTCCTGGACGAACACCAAAGACGTTAATAAACTTCGCCCGGAGACAATTCTCCTGGACGAACTCCAACAAATCACTTTCTCATAAATTCACATCCCCTTTGACTAACAGCACAGGTGTTCTCTCTAGGGACTCTATGCCCATATATGGTGTCCCGTCGGACTGACAGCACAGGTGTTCTCTCTAGAGACTCTTTGCCCATATATGGAGTCCCGTCGGCATTAAACTAAATTGTAGATGGCAGCAGGGGTGAGGGATCGCGCTGGTACCCGCCTTTCTACTCTTTCAAAAATGTTAAACAAAATAGCTCTCTTAAAATTATAATCGGACGAGCTTTGGGGAATGATAGGCTTGAGGGGAGGGGTTGGTATGCCCTCCATTCGCTTCTGAGTCTTAAAAAGTGCACTAGAACTTCCGATATCCAATGAAATAAGCCCCATCCGATCCAAAGTTTATACGACCACCTGTTCGAGAAGAACCTTATTTGCCCCAGGGCATAATTTACGATCCTTGTCCTTGGGCTCTGGGGGTTGTGTCCACCCTGAAGATATTGTTATATCCTATTTGGACTATTGTGAAAAAAATGGTTATCTCACAATTTCCATCGGATGCGTTTGGGAGAAAGAGGATGTCAGAGAGGGGGAGGGGCAGTTGCCCTTCATCACTTTTACTCTTAAAAAGGAACTTGAACTATTCCAGTCAAATGAGCCTCCTCTAAAGTTCACACGACCACCCCTTGCATAAAAAACCTTATATGCACCAGGGCATAACTTACAACCCTTGCCCGCAGACTCAGGGGGGGGGGGGGTTGTATCAATATCAACGGCCTTTTTATGTGACCTTTGGACTATTTTTTGAACAAATGGCTATCTCAAAATTTCTATCAGATACATTTGTGGAAAATATGACGTGGGGAGGGTTAGCTACCCTCCGCTTACTTTGACACTTAAATATAGCACTAGAACTTCTGATTTCCAATCCAATGAGATCCCTCCGAAGTTTTTACGACCATTCTTTCCATAAGAACCTTATATGTCACTGGTGCATAACTTACAACCCTTGCCTTGAGGGCTTTCGGAGGGTTGTCATCCTCAAAGACATAATTTCCGGACTTTTTAACCACGCTGAGCAAAATGGTTATCTCATTTTGATTGGATGAGCTTGGGGAAATGATGGGTATGGGGGGCTGGTTGCCCTCCAATCAGTTTCCACTATTAAAAAGGGCACTAGATACAGAGTAAAATTACAAATATGTTAATTAATAATAAATAGTTGTAATTAACATATCATAGAATTGTCAATCACTTAACAGTTAATTGTCTGTTAATTGAGAATCTAAAAGGTTATGTGACTGAGATACTTGCATGGGTTACATGTTCTAAATCTCTCAGATTCGGAGAAGGATTACTTGAGTTACAGGATAACTTCTTTCGACCTGTTGCAGCAAGCTATAAAAGCCCAATGTAAAAAATTACAAATCAAAGATTTATCTTCAGGTGGAAGAGAGAGGGGGGCTACCAAAGAATTTTTTTCTGGGTAGGGACCCTTAAGGGTTTTTCTACCTACTGCAAAATACTTGATAACTTCAATTCAAAATCAACAACCAATAAGACCAATTTAGGAGCTAGAGAAATATTTTTTAGTTTTTTAGGAAAAATTTTATCTTTATCTGCATTTTTACGACCAATTTATGGGTGAGAGGAATATTTCATGGGGGAGGCCAACCCAGTATCGGCTTTTCCCCCTGGTTAAACAGAGTAGAAAAGAGCAAAAAATGTATTCTTGATCTAACGAAAATTTAAAACCCATGATTTCGTCCTACAAGCAGGAGAAGTAAATCCAATGAGTCACAGTCAAGTCAGTAAAGGAGACACAATAACAGGGGCAGATTGATAGGTAAGAAAACGAAAGAAAACAAGTTATGAAGAATCTCCCAGGAAGGGCTCTCCAAACACGACAACAGCCATCGACGGCTGATTCCACTTGAAATGAGCCACTTCAGTTTATGAAATTAACTAAAAAAAACAAGTTTTTTTAACTGAAAGTAAGGAGCGACAGTAGAGGTGACCCTAAAGCCCCCACGAGTCACCCCTGCTGCCACCTACAATTTAGTTTAATACTGACATTACCACGTGGTTTATGGTTTTTGTCAGTGAGAATTTGAAAAAACAGGAATTTTGTCACATTTATGTATGTTTTCATGGATGGATATGTGTGTTGTTCGATTTATTTGATATTTTTCTCAGATGTCAACATCAAATTATGGATGTTTTATTGTTTTTTTCAGTGAGAATTTGAAAATCAGTAAATTTGTCACATTTATGGATGTCGACAGCAATTCAAGGATGTTTAATGGTTTTTGTCAGTGAGAATTTGAAAAACATGAACTTTGTCACTGAGAAAACCATAAACCACGTGGTCCTGTCACGAGTCAGAACACCTGTGCTGTCGACCTCAATTCACCTATCGTGAATCAATAATTCCCCTTAAAAACAACAAATTAATTTCCCCTTTCTTAACAGATCAATCAATCAATGACATCATCTGTCAGACTTTAAAAATTTTCACCTAGAAACGATTCTCCAGGAATAGATCCAAATCCTTAATGTCGTTGCCTCGGAAACAACTCTTTTGGTCGAACTCCAAAGGATATTAATAGCCAAAGGCCATGGAAACAATTAGGCAAGAAGCATCTTAGCGATGAATTGTTTTTGCGCGCGAAAAGGTTTCATATTAATTTGAAATGCGTTAGCGCAGAGATGCCAATAACAAAGGAACACGCTGAATTTACGTTTAGGGATTATTTGGGCGAAACCGTTTTAGACAGGTTATGGAACTATTTCGGCGTAACGGTTAGAGACATTTTAAAAGATGATTTTAGGAAAGATTTTAGAAGAGAATTTAATGGTGAAACTCTGTGGTCGTTATAATACACAAGTTTCATTTGAACAGTGTTGTGAGGTCCTCTAACCCAACCCCAAAGGGTTCCAATCCTCCTACCCCAACCCCGAAGGAAGCCCCCGGTCCTCAAAAGCCCCCCAAGCTCCCAAAGGCCCTCCACCGGTCCCCAAATGTCCCCCAGGCCCCCAACTGTCCTCCCGGACCATCAAAGGCCCCCCCAAGCTCCCAAAGGGCCACCGGCGCCCCCAAAGGCCCACCCAGACCCCCAAAGGCCATCCCCGGGCCCCCCAAAGGCCCATCGAGCTCCCAAAGGACCAACGGGGTCCCAAAGGCCCTCCACCGGCCCCCAACTGCCCCAAAGACCCTCCCCTGGTCCTCAAAGGTCCCCCGGGCTCCCAAAGGACCAACGGGGTCCCAAAGGCCCTCCACCAGTCCCCAAATGTCCCCCAAGCCCCCAAAGGCCCACCCCAGACCCTCAACGGCCATCCCCGGGCCCAACCAAAGGCCCATCGAGCTCCCAAAGGACCAACGGGGTCCCAAAGGCCCTCCACCAGCCCCCAAAGGCCCATCGAGCTCCCAAAGGACCAACAGGGTCCCAAAGGCCCTCCACCGGTCCCCAAAAGTCCCCCCGGCCCCCACAGGCCCTCCCTGGGCACCCCACCGGCCCCCCCAGCGCCCCAAGGATCACCATCGCCGCCCAAGGCCCACCCAGACCCCCAACGGCCCTCCCCGGGCCTCACAAAGGAATTATTTACTGACCTTCAGTTGTTGTGATTTTAAAAGTTCTGCTTTTGTTTTCTAAAATCATCGTCTAAAATGCCTCAAACTGTTTCACCCAAAGAGACACATACACAGAGACACACACACAGAGACACAAACAGAGACAAACACACAGAGACACACACACAGAGACACACACACAGAGACACACACACACAGACACACACACAGAGACACACACACACAGACACACAAACAGAGACACACACACAGAGACACACACACAGATACAAACACACAGAGACACATACACAGAGACACACACACAGAGACACAAAAACAGACACACACACACAGAGAGAAACACACAGAGACACACACACAGAGACACACACACAGAGACACACACACACAGAGACACACACACACAGAGACACACACACACACAGACACACACGCACAGAGACACACACACAGAGACACACACACAGAGACACACACACACAGAGACACACACACAGAGACACACATACAGAGACACAGACACACACAGAGACACACACAGAGACACACACACAGAGACACACACACACAGACACAAAAACACACGGAGACACAAACACAGAGACACACACACAGAGACACACACACAGAAACAAACACACAGAGACACACACACACAGAGACACACAGACACAGAGACACACACAAACAGAGACACACACACAAAGACACAGACACACAGAAACAGACACACACAGAGACACACACACACAGACACACACACAAACACACACACACACACACAGAGACACACACACAGAGACACACACAGAGAGACACACAGAGAGAGACACACACACACAGACACACACTCATAGACACACACACAGAGACACACACACACAGAGACACACACACAGAGACACACACACAGAGACACACACACAGAGACACACACACAGAGATACACACACACAGACACACACACAGACACACACACACATACACACACACACAGAGACACACACACACAGAGACACACACACAGATACACACACAGAGAGACACACACACAGAGACACACACACAGAGAGAGACACACACACAGAGACACACACAAAGAGACACACACAGAGAGACACAAACACAGAGACACACACACAGAGACACACACACAGAGACACACACACAGAGACACACACACAGAGACACACACACAGAGACACTCACACACAGAGACTCACACACAGACCAACACACAGAGACACACACACACAGACACTCACACAGAGACACACACAGACATACACACACACACAGACAGACACACAGACAGAGACACACACAGACACACACACACAGAGACACACAGACAGAGACACACACAGAGACACACACAGAGACACACACACAGAGACACACGCACACAGAAACACACACACACACACACAGAGACACACACACAGAGACACACACACAGAGACACACACACACAGAGACACAGACACAGAGCACACACACAGAGACACAGACAAAGAGACACAGACACAGAGACAGACACACAGAGACACACACACACACAGAGACACACACACACAGAGACACACACACACAGAGACAAACACACAGAGGCACACACACAGAGAGACACACACACAGAAACACACACACACGGAGACACACACAGAGACACACACATAGAGACACACACACAGAGACAAACACACACAGACACACACACAGAGACAAACACACAGAAACACACACACACACAGACACACAAACACAGACAGACACACACAGACAGACACACACAGACAGACAGACACACAGAGACACACACAGAGAGACACACACAGAGAGACACAAACACAGAGACACACACACAGATAGACAGACACAGAGACACACACACAGAGACACACACACAGAGACACACACACAGAGACACAGACACAGAGACACACACACACAGACACACACACACAGAGACACACACTCAGAGACACACACAGAGACACAGACACAGAGACACAGACACAGAGACACACACACAGAGACACACACACCGAGACAAACACACTCAGACACACACACAGAGACACACACAGAGAAACACACACACACATACACACACAGAGACACACACACAGAGACACACACACAGAGAGACAGACACTCAGACTCACACACAGAGACACACACACAGAGACACACACAGAGACACACACACAGAGACACACACACAGAGACACACACACACAGAGACACACACACAGAGACACACACAGAGACACACACACACAGAGACACAAACACAGACAAACACACAGAGACACACACACAGAGACACACACACAGAGACACACAAACAGAGACACACACACACAGAGACATACAGAGACAGACACACACACACAGAGACACACACACAGAGACACACACACAGAGACACACACATAGAGAGACACACACACAGACACACACACACAGACACACACACAGAGACACACACACAGAGACACACACACAGAGACTCACAGACAGAGACACACATACAGAGACACACACACAGAGACACTCACACAGAGACACACAGAGACACACACACACACAGACACACACACAGAGACACACACACAGACACACACACACAGAGACAAACACACAGAGAGACACAAACACACAGACAAACACAGAGACACACACACACAGACACAAACACACAGAGACAAAAAAACACAGACACACACACAGAGAGAAAGACACAGAGAGACACACACACAGACAAACACACACAGACAGACACACACACAGAGACAGACACACAGACAGACACACAGAGAGACACACACACAGAGACACACACACAGAGACACACACACAGAGACACACACACAGAGACACACACACAGAGACACAGATACAGAGACAAACACACACAGAGACACACACACAGAGACACACACTCAGAGACACACACAGAGACACAGACACAGAGACACATACACAGAGACACAGTCACAGAGACACACACACTGAGACACACACACAGACACACACACACAGAGACAATCAGACAGAGACACACACACAGAGACTCACACACAGAGACACACACAGAGACACACACAGAGACACACACACAGAGACACACACACAGAGACACACACACAGAGACACACACACAGAGACACACACAGAGACACACATACAGAGACACACACACAGACACACAAACACACACACAGAGACACACACACAGAATCGCACACAGAGACACACACACAGAGACACACAAACAGACACACACACACAGACACACACACACAGAGACACACACACAGAGACACACACACAGACACACACAAACAGAGACAGACACACACACACAGATACACACACACAGAGACACACACACAGAGACACACACACAGAGACACACACACAGAGACACACACACAGACACACACACAGAGACACACACACACAGACACACACACACAGAGACACACACTCAGAGACACACATACAGAGACACACAAAGACAAACACTCACACAGAGACACACACACAGACACACTCAAACAGAGACAAACACACAGAGACACATACACACAGACACACACACAGAGACACACACACACAGAGACACAGACAGAGAGCCTCAACCAAAGCGAGACAGACAGAGAGACACACACACACACACACACACACACACACACACACAGAGACACACACACAGAGACACACACACACAGAGACGCACACACAGAGACACAGACACAGAGACACAGACACAGAGACACACACAGAGAGACACACACACAGAGACACAGACACAGAGACAAACACACAGAGACACACACAGAGACACAAACACAGAGACACACCCACAGAGACACACACACAGAGACACACATGTTCCTTTAGTACCTGCGCAATTAGGCTGAAATGAAGATATTTATGCAGAGTTTCAACTAGCTATGGCTAAGTTTGCTAAAGACAAGCTATTTTCTTGTGAAAACACACAAAATCAGAAAAAATGACCAATGTTCCTTTAGTACCTACACAATTAGACTAAAAATGAAGATATTTATGCAGAGTTTCAACTAACTATGGCTAAGTTTACTAAAGACAAGCTATTTTCTGGCGAAAACACACAAAATCAGAAAAAATGTTCAATGTTCCTTTAGTACCTACGCAATTAGACTTAAATGAAGATATTTATGCAGAGTTTCAACTATCTATGGCTAAGTTTGCTAAAGACGAGCTATTTTCTCGTGAAAACAAACAAAATCAGAAAAAATGATCAATGTTCCTTTAGTACCTACGCAATTAGACTAAAAATAAAGATATCTATGCAGAGTTTCAACTAGCTATGGCTAAGTTTGCTAAAGACAAGCTATTTTCTTGCGAAAACAGACAAAATCAGAAAAAATGATCAATGTTCCTTTAGTACCTACGCAATTAGACTAAAAATGAAGATATCTATGCAGAGTTTCAACTAGCTATGGCTAAGTTTGCTAAAGACATGCTATTTTCTTGTGAAAACACACAAAATAAGAAAAAATTATAAATGTTCCTTTAGGACCTAAGCTATTACACTAAAAATGAAGATATATATGCAGAGTTTCAACTAGCTAATGCTAAGTTTGCTAAAGACAAGTTATTTCCTTGAGAAAACACACAAAATCAGAAAAAATGGGAAATGTTTCTTTAGTACCTACGCAATTAGACTAAAAATGATGATACGTATCTATGCAGAGTTTCAACTAGCTATGGCTAAGTTTGCTAAAGACAAGCTATTTTCATGCGAAAACACACAAAATCAGAAAAAATGTTCAATGTTCCTTTAGTACCTACACAATTAGACTAAAAATGAAGATATTTATGCAGAGTTTCAACTAGCTATGGCTAAGTTTGCTAAAGACAAGCTATTTTCTTGTGAAAACACACAAAATCAGAAAAAATGATCAATGAAATCTTCATTTTTAGTCTAATTGGTCATTTTTAGTCTTTAGCAAACTTAGCCATAGCTAGTTGAAACTCTGCATAAATATCTTCATTTAAGCCTAATTGCGTAGGTACTAAAGGAACATTGAACATTTTTTCTGATTTTGTGTGTTGTCGCAAGAAAATAGCTTGTCTTTAGCAAACTTAGTCATAGTTAGTTGAAACTGTTCATAGATATCTTCAATTTTAGCCTAATTGTGTAGGTACTAAAGGAACATTGATAATTTTTTCTGATTTTTTGTGTTTTCGCAAGAAAATAGATTGTCTTTAGCAAACTTAGCCATAGCTAGTTAAAACTCTGCATAAATATCTTCATTTAAGCCTAATTGCTTAGGTACTAAAGGAACATGTGTGTCTCTGTGGGTGTGTCTCTGTGTTTGTGTCTCTGTGTGTGTGTCTCTGTGTGTTTGTCTCTGTGTGTTTGTCTCTGTGTCTGTGTCTCTGTGTGTGTGTCTCTCTGTGTGTGTCTCTGTGTCTGTGTCTCTGTGTCTGTGTCTCTGTGTGTGCGTCTCTGTGTTTGTGTGTCTCTCTGTGTGTGTCTCTCTGTGTGTGTCTCTGTGTGTGTTTGTGTGTGTTTGTGTATCTGTGTGTTTGTCTCTGTGTGTGTGTCTCTGTGTGTGTGTGTCTGTGTGTGTCTGTGTTTGTGTCTCTCAGTGTGTGTGTGTGTGTGTGTGTCTCTCTGTGTGTGTGTCTCTGTGTGTGTGTCTCTGTGTGTCTCTGTTTGTGTGTGTCTGTGTGTGTGTGTCTGTGTGTGTGTCTCTGTGTGTGTGTGTCTGTGTGTGTGTGTCTCTGTGTCTGTGTCTCTGTTTGTGTGTCTCTGTGTGTGTGTCTGTGTGTGTGTGTGTGTGTGTGTGTGTGTGTGTGTCTCTGTATGTGTGTCTCTGTGTGTGTGTGTCTGTGTGTGTGTCTTTCTTTGTGTGTGTCTGTGTGTGTGTGTCTTTGTTTGTGTGTCTCTGTGTGTGTGTC